>NC_066875.1:9078471-9378471 GCF_022985175.1 Labeo rohita
AAAATTTACCCGCTGGAGGTTTTTAGGTGTACAGCGACCCCTGGCGGTGCTAGTGTTAAACATGGCCTAGTATCTGCACTAGCAGCATAATTTGTAATTTATAATAACATGCATAATTTCACCTGTCTACTGATCAGGGACGACTCAAATTTTTTAACTAAAATTTGGTTCAATATAGTGAATATAATATTTATTTATTTTTTTCACTTTAACATGTTATAATTTAAGGGGATTTTACAATTTTTTTTCAAAAATCTTCAAAAATTTCAAAGTATACAATTGAGTGTTAAATACAATAAACATTTATTTTTTTTTTACTTTAACATGTTAGAATTTAAGGGGATTTTACAATTTTCTTTTTTTCAAAATCTTCAAAAATTTCCAAGTATACAACTGAGTGTTAAATACAATAAACAGAGATCGTCAAATTCAGATTTATGTAGCTTTATTGTTATAGTAAAAAGGTTTTATAAAAAGTATAGCACTCTGATACTATTGTTGAGCATTGTCACATATCATTTTGTAATGTTTAACATCAGCTATATATTAGGCTATATTATATGATATATGCATTTCAATGTAAAGCCAAACCAATCCAATAATGTTAACACCAGCTAACAATTCAGGATGAACACATGAGAGTCTAGCCTAATGGTACACAACTTATAAAGTATCATGTTTTAATTAAATTGTTTATTTATTTATTTTACTGTATATGTACATTAAAAGTACTACTCCACCGGAAGCGAGCGGCAGCGAGAACTAAATGAAGATAAATGTTTTGGCGTGTGATGTGTTTATTGAACCAATCAGATAAGAGTAAATGGAGTCCGCGAGAGTCTCATTTGATTGGCTACAAAAAGGTGGTGCCCCCGCCCTCCCCCCCCAAGCTTGCAAACTGATCCTGCCAAAAGTGTAAGCGCAGATAAAAGAAAGACGGAGCTGCACCTATCGGATTATTTCGGCAACTTTGTGTCCTACATACACAACCAGTCATTTAGACATTTGCAACAGTTTGTTTTTTACACATACAGATTGGTCCTGCGCAGTCAATCTGTTTTGCAGATCTTTAAACTGTTGTTTTCGTGTGCAAATCACTGTTCACAGGCTTGCTGTGCTTTTGACCGTATTTTAGCGAAAAGAACGTGCCAAAAGTGTAAGCGCGGAGAAATGGAAGTCGGAAGAATGCAGATCGTATTTATTTTGCGAAAGCATGAAGCTGCAGTTTCACAATACATGAATTACACTTACGAGTAACAGTAAAATACTGCAAATCTTTTTTTCTTACGCTTGAAACGCGATTTACACTTTTACAAAGCTTCTCTTGCGCATGCAAATTTAATTTACGCTTACAGTCTTATGTACACTTGCACAACACGTACTCTTCACATGCAAATCTTTAAGGCATTATTTTATCTCCATATAGAACGGGCTCATTGTTTTGCTTTGCATAGAGGTTGAGGAGCAAATGAGACAGTACAGTCATTTTTTATGTTTTATACATATTTAATGCTTTTTAGAATCTTACATCACATAGTAAACATTTTCAGTGAGCATAGTTACAGCAATTCTTATTCAGTTTTCTGAGAAAGAACACAAGCATTAAAGTTACTTTGAGATGGAAAAATGTAGGTTTTGCTTTTCCAGTAAGATGCATTCAGCTGGCTATGTAGTAAAACTGCAAAATGATGTTAAAATTCATGTCTCATAATTAACTAAATTCTGTGAGCTTCAAAATAGTAAAAGTTTGTAGTTGGGATTGAATAACCCAGAAAGTAAGAACACTTCATCTAATTTCTATATTTTGCATACATATGTGACCATGGACCACAAAATGAAATTGAATACATGATCACAAATTTATACATTATCTAAAAGCTGAATAAATAAGCTTTCCACTAGGGATGTTAACCGATGACCGTTTGACCGGTGGTTGACCGTATCAACGTTAACCGGTCAAAGTTGTCGGTAGTCGGTTAAAAAAAAAGTGATATCTAAATTAGGCTATTATAGACAGTGGACTATACGCTACTACAGTTAGCCATCTCATTCCTCATCTTTTTGTGTTAAGTGAACAAATTATCCCTCACACTCAATTTTTCATAACTCGCCTGTTTGTACTTAATAAACCAATAAAAACATTTGGCGCGAGGTCACAGCGTTTGGGTTCGCGCGCTCACAAGGTTTGCGAAAAGTAAAGGCAACAGGCTAAAACACTCGAGGTTAGAGCGGCGTCTCTTCGGAGCTGTCATTTTCTTAAATGAGCCGTGGCAATGTTTCAAATGAGCTTCTAACCTAGACAAACGCCTTTATTTTCAAAGCGATCACCTTGTACCCAAACCATTTGAAACTAAGGAGCCATTTGTCCTACGATTACATACAACAAGCTCTTCGGCGCCGCGTTTGCGGGACTCATGTTTCGCGCTGTAGGGGATTTTAAAAAAGTGACGTGAGTGGCAGTGTGTGTGTGTGTGTGTGTGCGGGAGGCAGAGCGGCAGAGAGATGCGACAGAGTTGCGAAATTGCAGGCGCGGCTCGAAATGGCTGTTATTTCAAATAGCGTAACATATTTTAAACTAATCGGTTAACCGGTTTCAACCGGCTAATGAGGCTCGGTGGTCGGTCAAGAAATTTTTTAGTTTTCGCCATCCCTACTTTCCACTGATGTGTGGTTTGTTAGGGTGGGACAATATTTGGCCGAGATACAACCTTTTGGAAATCTGAGAATGCAAAAAAATCTAAATCTTGAGAAAATCGCCTTTAAAGTTGTCCAATTGAAGTTCTTAGCAATGCATATTACTAATCCAAAATTAAGTTTATATACATTTACAGTAGGAAATTTACAAAATATCTTAATGGAACATGATCTTTACTTAATATCCTAATGATTTTTGGCATAAAAGAAAAATCGATAATTTTGACCCATTCAGTGTATTGTTGGCTATTGCTACAAATATACTTGTGCTACTTATGGCTGGTTTTGTGGTCCAGGGTCACATATATTATCATAACTGAGTGGCAAATTTGAAATGGCGTTATAAACATAGCTTTGGTTTAAAATTCTGATTGGAGGAGCTGCACTTGAAGCTGGAAAACAGTCAAAACCTATTAAATGCTGCATTAATGGGTGAATGTCCAGGAATGTCCACAAAAGCAGATATTATATTTTCCTATTTAACTACATTTAGACATATCACTTAAGTCGTATATTAAATATATTAAAAATATGTATTTATGTATGTGTATATACCTGAAAATATTAAAGCTTTCTGGTCCTAAAATAGGCATGTATGAAATATAACCATATCTTAGGACTAGAAAGTTTGCATTGCAATTATGTTGTTTTTATGAAAATGAATCTTATTTTTCCAAACAGTAATCCTTACTCTAAAGCACTCTAGAATAATATTTAAATTATAGTGTTTTGCATCATCATGGTAGTATAAAACATTTTTAACTGCCAAACATCATCTTTTTTTTTTTTTTATTATATAAAAAAAGAGATTTATTTAAAGAGATAGTTCACCCAAAGTGAAAATTCTGTAATTACTCACTCATGTTGTTCCAAACCCGTAAGACCTCCATTCTTCTTCAGAACGCAAATTAAGGTATTTTTTATGAAATCCAAGAGCTTTTTGATCCTGCATAGACAGCAACGCAACTACCACATTCAAGGCCCAGAAATCTATTAAGGACCTTGCTGAAATAGTCCATGTGTCATCAGTGGTTCAACTGTAATTTGAGGAAGTTACAAGAACTTTTGTGCACTAAGAAAACAAAAATAACGACTTTATTTAACAATTTATTTAAAAAATATCTTAGTTTGTGTTCAGAAGATGAATGAAGGTCTTATGGGTTAGTAATTAATGTCAGTTTGCATTTTTGGGTGAACTGTCTCTTCAAATGTGTTTTTGTTGGATTTATCCCTGTTACAAGATGATTTTTGGCAACTCTTAACCCTTTAACTGTCACTCCCATTTTTAAACAGACGTGAAAGTGCACTTTCCAAAATTAAACCGTTATAATTCGAACAAATACATTTTCTAATATGATTTTGAAGTATTGAAGTCAGATTTTAAAATGAGTTTGAAAGGGTGAATTTTAAGGTTTTGACTTTCAATTGATATATAATTTATGATCATTTCTAAAACATTGTAGGGAAAAAAGGGAACAGAAAAAAAAACTTTATGGTGACAAAGGTCAGAACTCCTGTTATGGTGTAGATTTTTGAATAAATCTATTACTGTTCCTACACAATTTGTAACAAAAAACCAAATGTTTCATAGTGGCAGAGACCCATTGATCAAAGTGATGCATGTGTATGTTGTATTATATTCACTAGTAGAGTGGTGGGCTGGTGAGCTGAGGACGACACTACACTTCTCCAACCCCTTTCTGTTCCTGTGTTTCCCTACACCTTTTTCTCACATTCTTTTTTTCTGTTGCCCATCTGTTTAAGAATTTTACAAACAAGGATACTGACAATACCTATCATGGTAGTACTTAAGCAAAGGCGACCATGAATTGAGCAGATGTTTTAGATCTACACTACCCCCTGAGTCTGTCTCTCTCTCTTTCTTTCTGTTTGTGTCTTCCTGTTGGTCTTTTGTCGCCGACATTAGGTTTGTCTCATCGTCTCACCTCTGTGTAATAATCTCTGTCTTTTCTCTTTTCACACTCTTCTGTAGCTGCGTGAAAATGCTCAACCTGTGGTGAGTCCCTCTCTCCAGTCCACATCAAACCCAAGGGGAGTGGACCAGCCTAGACTGTGGCCATATAGATCGCGCTTACACCAAGATCTACTAACATAGTTGTAGGCTAATGTAGCTGTAACATGTTTCTGAAACAGAAAGAGGGAGGTCTGTTTGCTCAAAGTCTGATTTGAGAGGCTGAAATACCCTAAAGTTAATTGGAGGTACACTGAGATGTCTTTAATAGCGTAAATAACTTATTTAAAGAAACCGAATGATAGAATGAGGATTTAGAGGTTAAATGCATGTACGCAGTTCCTTACAGAAATATGCAGACTCCTAACTGAATCTCTGATTTTATACCACAGTTTATTTAATGTGATTGATTGACAATTAAAATGAATTCTGATTCGTTTTTTGCAATTTTCACAGTAATTAAGTTGTTCGAGGTTTATTGACAGTATGTTGCTTCAGGGTTTTTTTTCCCCCCCAAATTATTACATATTAATTTCATATTAACAGATATTGATTATTTTAAATTATTTTATTTTATATGGTATTTGCCCAGCCATAAATACCTACAGGGTTCCTACAAGGTGCTTAAAGTGCTTGCAGTACTTGAATTTGACTTTTTTGTGAAATGTAAGGCCTGGAAAACCCTTGAAAATGGCAATATTCCTGAAGAGGTACTTGAAAAGTGCTTGAATTTTGAAAGACAATGCATCTATAAAATAAGTGTTTAATTTTGTCAGTCATCTTTACACATAAAATTTACGCAATTCAAAAAACATCATGCCTTTTTTGCTTATCTCAGTCAATGTCAGAAAACAATCAAGCGAAGCAAGTAGTAGTACTGACAGTGTCTTGTAAACAGATGAAGACACGAAAACAGGAACAGATGAACCAAATCGTTTGGGTAATTTACGCAGCAACCACTCTGATTGATTCAATTATTCGTTATTATCATTCATTTTAAGTGATTCACTAGCAAAAAGCAGATCAAATTAAAAGAGCCATTTTTGAATTTCAACATCATTTGTAATGATTTTAAAAAACACACAGTGATGGGTGAAAGAGCTTTTCAAAACTCTCAATCAGTTAAAACATTGCGTCACAAATGATTTAAAGATTCAAAGCGCTCCAATCAGATCACGTATCGTGAATCATTTGATTCAGGTCGGGACTTCACTGCGGATTCGCAAATCATTTGATTTAGATCGGAACGGGTTTGTGAATCATTTTGCGAATTGAATGATCCAAATCAAATGATTCGGATATGCAATGTTCCGATCAAAGTCAAATGATTAGCAATCCACACTCCTGATCTAAAATGATGGTTCGTGAATCATTATTCAGATCAGAATTTCAGAGCGTAGATTGCACGTCATTTGATTTAAATTGGAACTTCAGATCAGGACTTCATTGCGGGTTTGTGAATCATTTGTTTCAGATCAGGATTTTTTTTTTTTTTTTTTTTTTTTTTCCCCTTAAACAGTAGAAAACATCAAACCATTAAGGCAGTACAGTTATAAAAACAAAACAAAGAAAAAAGAAGGAAAGTATGCATGAATGCAAATCGCTTAAGAAACTTAACTGTGGTTTTACTATGTGTAGTATACTTTGTAATACTTTAGTAGTAATACTTTGTATGTGCTTCACTTTATTTTTGCCATTTTTTTTATTAGTATATTTTTATCTATTTCTTTTTAGAATTTAAAATAGAAGACACTGTTCAATAATTGAGCTCTCTGATTGAAGTCCTTGAAAATCAAAAAAAATAATGCTTAAAGTCTTTGAAAGTCCTGGAATTTCATTTTACAGTATCTGTACGAACCCTGTACCTAAATTTTTAATTTTACAAGATTACCAATCTTACAATGACATCTTTTAAAATATTTTAAGGATATTAAACGGCATTAAACAGTGTCATATTTTATACCATGACATTATTATATTTCTTTGACGTGATTGGTTGACACAGGCAGAATTGATTCAGATTCACTTAGTTCTAATTCACTTTGTGCAATTGCACAACCATAAAGTTGTTTGAAGGTTACTGACAGAATATTGCTTTATTTTTTTCTTCTTTTTGTTTTCCCCCTCACAATTGCTATATTTTTATTTTTTTATTTTATTTTTTTTATTTTTGGACATCCTGAAATTATCTGAACAGTGTTTCAGATAATTTAATTATTTATTAAATTAAATTTATTTTATATATATATATATATATATATTTACTTTACTATTGCTTACACAGGTTTTTTTTTTTTTTTTTTTTTTTTTTTTTTAATGTATTAAATTTAGGAACTCATTTCTCACTGTTTGGCTATTATTAATAGTTCATGATGTGATGAATTTTGATGAACTAAAAATAGTACAGAGAATATAATTTCAGTGTACCATTTAGTAAAAAGGCAGACTTGGTTAAGGATCTGCATGTTTTTGCAGGACACTGTATAATCAGTATGACTTTTCATCAACAACCACAGTGAACCCAAACGATACAGCCAGTGTCCACCTGTGACCGACCGTCAGATTTACTGGCTGTTTAGCAGCATCCTTTAGAAACCTGTTTAGTGAAGTCTATCACTTTTCAATGTGTCAGTCTGGAGCTGTTCTCTTCCACTGCATGTGCCTTGTTTTTCCTGACCCATTCTGTCGTGTTGTTGCTGTTTAACATTCTGTTGTTGATGCTTTTAACGAAATGTCTTTAAGTTTCCTTTTTGATTACCTTTGACCAGTTATTGTCCATTTATATGTAGCACTTAGGTTGGTACGAATACACTAATGCATTAATGACAGCGCTGACACTATGTAGCGTAACCCACGTACCTGCTTTGTTTAAGCTACATACTGACGGCGCATGTGTAGCTAGAGGGCAGATGCTTCATTATTAGGTTGGAAGAATCTGCTAATCGGCCGCCTTCGTTAACATCTCTAACCTTAACCTGTGTGTTCGTCCTCAGGTGCTGCTGTTTCTTCAAGAGGAAGAGGAAGAAGAACACTCAACGGCACAAATGAACCTCCGGCCTCTCCGTGCAGTCCGTTCCTTCGGTTGTTTTTAGAGCGTTCAAATAAAGAAATTTTACAAGACGACAACAGCAAGCCCTCCAAACGAGTGTATGAAAACGAAGAGGCATGCACACGTTGTCTCTGTGGGGATTGTCTTTTTGTTTTTCGTTTCTTCCACATCTTAATTTAGGCAGCGACGGGCCCTCATCCTCGGACTGTCTCTAGGATCTTCACGCAAAACCTAAGGATCTCAAAGCACTGGAACAGCACTGCACTTCATTCGCTGTTTTGCTTCTTTTTCGTTTCTCCTCATCCTCAGCGGTGGACGTGCTGGGGAGGAAGTCTCTGAATGTGCCCCCTCATCCTCTTCCTCCACAGTTCCAGCCCTTTGTGTGTCATGGAGGGAGGGAGAGCGACAAAGTCGCCCATGCTGGAGCTCGAACCGCAGACCTTTTCCTCCTCCCTGGCACCCGCTTCCACTCCACACGAGACGAGACGGTGGCTTTTTTTTTTTTTTTTTTTTTTTTTTTTATTTCACTTAACCCTTTCGAAATGTTTGTTTGTGTATTTGTTGGCTGATTGTTGGTTCTCACGCTGCCAGGAAGTGGTCGAAGCCTTAGAATATGACTAGCAGATTTCTTCGTCGTATCTATCGGAGTGATTTAACGTACACGGGCAAAGCGCAAAACAAATAACTGTCGTAACGATGCTAGCTGGCCTTTACACGTGAACTTTGTGAAAGTGTGACATAAGCAGCTGTTTCCAGTGGTGCTCGCCCCACTGACTAGTATTTAAGCTGCTTGTTCTAAAGCACTCCTCCCACTTCAACCCACCAGCCAGTCATGCTGCTTTCTCCTCTTACGATATCGTATCGCTTTGACGTACAGCTGGCTGCTTTTCTATTGGCTGAGGTGGCCAGTAAGACTTTCCTTGCGCTTTTGTATCTTTCTGTCCATATAGTCACTTATTATTCCCACGACCAGTTCCTAATAGATGTTGTTTTTTATGCCTGAAAACTGCTAATTATTCAGGATGAGAATGACAGTTTCATGTGCCAGAGTGGCTTGGAAAACACCTTAAGCGGAAGATGTAAGGCGGGCGTTTCCTTGCTTGAGTAGTAGTCGTGAGGTGGAACCTGGGAGGACGCAGACTGACGGTAGTGACTGCCACTGCGAAACATCTCGATTTAATGCCTTAACATTACTCAGCAGATACGAAACTCCTCCCATGCCTTCATACTGACCTGAAATATGTCTCATTCCCTTTAGGAAGCTTGCTTGAGAGGGTTCGACAGAATCGAACACGAATCTGTGGCAGAAAACGGCAGGTTGTATAGTGGCCATACGTGTATTCTGAGACGGGGCAGCCCTTGACCTCTTGCATGGATGAGGCAGTCCTTTCCTGAACGCAAACGTAAAATGGGGATATACGCGAAACGATTACTGTAGTTCTGTCGTCGCTTTATTTTTTCTTTTTTTCTTTCTAATCTCAGTCGTGATGTTGCCTTGCTCACGTTTTGGTTTCGCCGTTCACCTATTCACAGCATTAAATCCATGCTTTTATTTTGTGATGTATAGTAAATGTGAATTAATGTAAGATAAATTATATAACTATTATTTTATTTTATTTTGATCACCGTACAAAAGTTGAGAGAGAAGCCATAGGAGTGTGTGACTGCACTAAAGTTTTCTTAGGCCCTTGTTTACTTCAGCCTGTGCGTTGCTGTATTCTACTGACCTCTAAACTCGTCTTTCATAGAGGTAAACGGCTGTTTGAGGAATCTACCGTGCCCGTTCTGTTTTTTGGAGTTCTTTGAATGTTCTCGCAAAAGCAGTGGCTAAATGAGCGTGTTGGACCAAATGGGCACAGATTCTTTATTAGCACGTTTCCACCTGTTAACTCGTCAGTTGAGTAATCCAGCCATCCGTTTTCACTCGTTTATATATGTAAATAGCAACTCTCACTGACCCATCACCTTGTGGAACGATTTCCACCATCTAGGAACGGGTGTTGCGTTCAAATGCGAAGTCAACCAACCGTTTTCGCAAACGCGTGTAAAGCTTTCCATGTATTTCTGACGTGACGGTTATTTAATAGATGTGCTTGTCCACTGTGATGCAAGTCACTTTGGGTCTAAATTATTCTGTGAAAAGTACTTGAATAATACTCTTGGAAATCTGTCTCGCACAAGCGTCGAGGCTGCATTTTATTTAACGTTCTTCTCTTAACGATATGTATTACGTGCCTCGCTAGCGTTGGAAGAAGTTTAGTATTTCTGGATGTGCACTGCTTGCTGTTGCCAGGAGTGTGATTTTTGCAGGATTTAACCCCTTGATTCTTATCGACTCTTCCGAAGTCAAAGTTGGAGGCCTTGGCTTGTTCGGAGCCATTTGGAATTGTTTTTTGGATTGAAGCAGAATGTGAAATTGCTTTGGATTAATGGACGAGGAAGCGGATGGCGATTAAAGCGCCATCTGCTGGTTCAAAATGACTCGTCCGTGCAAAACACTACACTGAAATCACACTCTATATATGCTATTTGAAGTAGTTTGATGAGGGATGACTAGAACAGACGTTATTACTGGAATTTTGGTTAATGCGATCATTATGACTACTGGCTCTCTTGTCAACTGCAAGGTGATGACTATTTCAGACCATCTTTTATCTTTAATTTTCCTTTTTTTAAAAAAAATCGTACCATATGTTTTTGTACCTTTTTTGTAGCGTTTGTTGTTTTAATAAAGATGGTGTTACGGCCTTCCGAGTCCATTTGAGGAATATAAATATACAATTATTCCACTAAATAGATTGATTCCCCCCCAAGTCATTCAGGAAGCATTTTGGTTCTTTTGGAGAGGCGTTTGTGTACCATTCCATTTCCTTTGAATTGCCTTTGCTTTTGTATCACGGTTCTGTGCTGCAGATTTCCATCCAGAGAGGTAAATAGAGTTATTCTCCTAAAGTTGAAGTTAGTGACATTAATGCAGATTTTATGTGCATGGCTTTTGATTCCGAAAGCAATGGAAACTACTTGTAAATGGGGCACTGAAGAACATTGTGGGCATGAAGTTGATACACTGTTATTCTGTGGCTGCATAATGCCTTAAACATGCTACTGCAAGTCTGACCCCTCTGTACGCTTGAGTTCAGCAGGTAAATGTCCACTGCGTACTATTTTGCCGCTGTATACTGTATTGCCCTTCCATTGTGTCTGCTACAGTCATGGCTTTTTTTTTTTTTTTTTTTCTCTCTCTCTTTCTCTCTCTCTCTCTCTCTCTCTCTGAAAAGTGTAATCATTCCTGTCTCAAGGTTTTAGTTAATGTGGAAACTTGTTGAACTTTTTTTTTTTTTTTTTTTTTTTTTTTTTTTTTTTAATGAACAGATCTGGTTAACTGCTCATTTTTAATGACCTCGGAATGATTATATTACAAGAGTCTGGTAGGAAAGCACTGCAATATTTGAATTCTCTTTTTCACGTTTTTTGTAGTGTTTCTTTCAGTAAGGATGTTTCTGTACTTCGAACATATTAAAAACTAAATTGTACAGTACTGCAAGAGTCATTCTCTTGTTCTGGTCATACTTACAAAGATACTTTAAATTTCATTGTGTTATGAATTTATTGTGTTGAAATATGAATGTTGCTTAAATGTATTTCAATGATTTTACTTTGTCAAGGGCTTCAACTGTGATGGACCCGTTTCGTTTTCTCCTCCTCTCTCTCTCTAAATATATTTTGTTTTTAAGTTGCAGAAAGATTAAGGCCTTAATCTTAATCTTATTTAAAATGCCTATTTTCCTGAGGAGTCATATAAAATTCCATACATAACCTTTCAAATTAAATTTTTATTCCCTCCACTCTTAAAGGGAAACTCAAGTTTGCACCCTTTTTTATGTAAAATAAAAGAAAATGTCTCTTAACCTCTGAGTGAGAGTGTGTCTGTCTTTTTTAGTGGTTATTTGTGTCCTGAAACATTGTGGCCTGAAAAAATATTTTATTTTATTGATTCATTTTATTTTTAAAATAATTACATGCAAAAAATCAGTTCTGGGAATTTTTTTCAGAATACAAATATAATACATAATATATTTAAATATGTTTTGTTTTAAATATATTTACTTATCTATTTTGCTCATATTTATAATGGATAAAATCTATTTTAAAAAGAATAAAATATTTACTTCAGCATTATATATCAAATATTGCAGCCTACTTCTAACAAAATCATGAAAGTTTATTTAATTAATAAAACTTGGAAGGCATACTGGCTTGTAAGATCTCATAAATTCATATTTTTGGTTGTTTCCAATAAGCCTGTTCAATATATAAATATCTAATTCATGTATACACTACCAGTCAAACGTTTTTGGATAGTGAGATTTTTAATGTTTTTTTAAAGAAGTCTCTTCTGCTCACCAAGCCTGCACTTATTTGATCCAAAATACAGCAAAAACAGTAAAATTATGAAATATTTTTACTATTTAAAATAATGGTTTTCTATTTGAATATATTTTAAAATGTAACTTATTTCTGTGATTTCAAAGCTGAATTTTTAGCATCATTATTCCAGTCTTCATTGTCTCATGACAATTCAGAAATCATTCTTATATGCTGATTTGCTGCTCAAATAATTATTATTGTTTTTATTATTATTATTATTATTATTATTATTCTGTTGAAAACAGCTGAATACATTTTTTCAGGTTTCTTTGATGAAAGTTCAGAAGAACAGCATTTATCTGAAATATAATTTTTTTTGTAACATTATAAATGTCTTTTGATCAATTTAAAAAATCCTTGCTAAATAAAGGTATTAATTTAATAAATTAATAAATAAAAAAGAAATTATACTGACTTCAAGCTTTTGAATGCTGTAGTGTATAATGTTACAAAAGATGCTGATCTTTGAATCATTCTAATCATCAAAAAAAAAAAAATTACTCAACTGTTTTAAATATTAATAATAATAATCATCATCATCATCATATTTATTTGTTAAGCAGCAAATCAGAATATTACAATAATTTCTGAGAGATCATGTGACACTAAAGACTGGAGAAAATGATGCAGAAAATTTAGCTTTGATCACAGGAATAAATTACATTTGAAAATATATTCAAATAGAAAGCAGTTATTTTAAATAGTAAAAAAAAAAAAAAATCTGCATTTGACCATTTTGCTGTATTTTTAATCAAATAAATGCAGGTTTAGTGAGCAGAAGAGACCAATAAAACAAACAAAAAAAAAAACATCTAAATGTTCATCAAAATCTTAATGTTCAAACACTTTTGACTGGTAGTTTAACTTATTCCTGTAGCCGTTTTTGTTTTTTTTTTTTTTTTTTTTTTTTTTACTTTATTTTGTTGTGTAATTTGTGCAAATTATTAATAAAACTGCGCTTTTTTATATTTTACCCGTTGATTTGAAGCAGATGATAGCGCTCGTTCAGAGACTTTTATATCATTTCCGGGAGAGCTTTATAAACTTCCGCTCCGGTCGAATTTTAACCCTTTTCCTCTAGACCGGCTCAATATGGTGTGTATGACCCACAGTGAATCCCTGTCAATCCGTATCAATCCTGTGTTTTATCTCCTCGTCACGTTTTTAAAAGCACCAAAATGTTTTGTTAATATTCTCAGAATTAATTTATACTGAGTATTTTGACATTTGGCATCTGCGGTAAATTAGGATGTTGAAAAAACAACTCCGCGTCATCTCCCGGTTCACAATTTTTGAATCTCAACGGAAGCCGGTTCAGATATTCAGAGGCAATACCATGTTGAATTTACAGGACTATTTTGGTACTTTTAACGTATTTAAATAGCCCGAAACAATGACGCTTTTAACCTTCCATGTCCATGTGTTGATTTAAAAAAAATTAAAAGTCATAGTTGTTATAAACTAGTGTAAGTTATAGTAGTTTCTGTTCTTAACGTGATTTTGTTCACTCAGTGTGACATAACATCTCTGATCTCAGTCGAAAGTGCAAAAATGCCTCATATTATGTGACTGAAGTTTAGTTTGTGTGCTGACAGGGAGGTGTGAGAACCAAGACCGTGAAGAAAGCCGCTCGGGTGGTCATCGAGAAGTACTACACCCGGCTGGGCAATGACTTCCACATCAACAAGAGGGTGTGTGAGGAGATCGCCATCATCCCCAGCAAAGCTCTGCGCAATAAGATTGCAGGGTGAGTAAAGTGCCATGGTAAACCCCATAGTAAATGAATATGGTAATCAGGGCTCTACAAAAACATGCTCTTGTGGGCAGTTATTATGTGGGTATTACTAATGACTTTCTTTAAAACAAAAATGTTGTTTCTCTGCAGTTATGTGACCCATCTGATGAAGCGCATTCAGAGGGGTCCTGTCAGAGGTATCTCCATCAAACTGCAGGAGGAGGAGAGAGAGAGAAGGGATAACTATGTCCCAGAGGTCAGTTGACACTTCATACTCATCAGTAGGTTCATAGAGAACGTGCAGCGAGGACAGCTGACTCCTGAAACCTTTCACATTCTTAATATTCTGCGTGGCGGTCAGTTCACAGCAGTGACAAATTAACCCTATCATTAAAGGAATAGTTCACCCAAAAATCTAAATTCTGTCATTTACTTAATCGTTTCAAACCTGTAAGACCTTTTTTCATTCTTGGAGCACAAATTAAGATTATTTTGATCAAGTCTGAGAGCTTTCTGACCCTGCATAAACAGCAACGCAGCTGACGTGTTCAATGTTGACTCGTGTGTCAGCAGCACCACACGCATGCATCATGGATGAATTTTTGAAGACTGACACGGAAGAGAAGAAATTTATATTTGTTTTCTTTGCACACAGAAAGTGTTCTCATAGCTACATAAAATTAAGGTTGAACCACTGATGTCACATAGACTTGAATGTGATGGTTGCATTGTTGTCTATGCAGTGTCAGAAAGCTCTCGGGTTACATAAAAAATATCATATTTGTGTTCAGATTTTTCCTGGTCACTTCAATAATTTATTTTTATTTTTTTGAGCAATTTATAGCATTTGAAGGAGAACTCCACTTCCAGAGCAACAATTTACAAATAATTTACTCACCCCCTTGTCATCCAAGATGTTCATGTCTTTCTTTCTTGAGTTGTAAAGAAATTGTGTTTTGAGAAAAACATTTCAGCATTTTTCTTCATATAATGGACTGATATGGTGCCCCGATTTTGTACTTCCAAAATGCACTTTAAATGCGCCTTCAAACGATCCCAGCTGGGGAAGAAGGGTCCTATCTAGCGAAACGGTCGATCGGTTATTTTAATAAAAATACTATTTATATACTTTCTAATGCCAAACTCTCGTCTTGTCTCACTCTGCTTGGACTGTTTTTGTTCCAGTTCATGACAGTCGGTTATGTCGAAAAAATCCCATCTCATGTTCTCCCTCAACTTCAAAATCGTCCTATATCGCTGTTTTACCTTTTTTGTTAAGGGTGTTTGATCTTCTTTGCATGTGCACTTTGCAAAGATTGGGTCGGAACTTCTGTAGCAATGTAGGATGACTTTGAAATCATTTTAGACAATCAGAGTTTTTCAGTTCATGGAGAGAAAGACGAGCGTTTAAGATTAAAAAAATATTTTTTTTTAAATGAAAATTACCGATCGTTTCACTAGATAAGACCCTTCTTCCTCGGCTGGAATCATTTACAACCGCATGTGGGATCGTTTGAAGCCGCATTTAAACTGCATTTTGGAAGTTCAAAATCAGGGCACCATATCAGTCCATTATATGGAGAAAAATGCTGAAATATTTTCCTCAAAAAACATAATTTCTTTATGACTGAAGAAATACATGAACATCTTGGATGACAAGGGGTGAGTGCATTCTATGTGAATCTTTGTTTTGGAAGTGGACTTCTCCTTTAATCAGATTCAAAAAGTCACTTTAGGCTGTTACCAGTCAAATAATATCCAGTAAATTCCATTTTTGCACTGCAGAAGTGGAGCAGAAGGTGTGTCTGAAGCACTATGTAGATGCAGTTGCTTAAATAATGCTATGAGATTGTGGCAGCTCACTGTTTTAATGAGAGAGGCATAGAAGCATTCCTTCAGCAGATTTGTTCAAATGGCTAATTCGTTCACAATCTAAGCAGATGACTGTCTTTATGAAATGGTTTTTGCTTTGTTCAAAAATTACTGCATTCAGGAGTGAAACAGCTGTGTATTGCTCTGAAACGCACAGTGGTTGGTGCAGCTTTGTTTAGAACCATTTGTCTTGATGGCGATATTGTCAAATGTAAATTACTCTTTTTACTTTTTATACAACAGTTAAATAAACATTGCATTTGCAGTCATGCTGAATGCTGATAATAAGAAAAAAAATTTGACTCTTGCTCGTGTGATTATGCTTCTATCATATAGAAATATGAGAGACAAATACATACGGGGTGTTTTTGACCTCGTGTATTGAATTTGGGGTCATTTGGATCTGCGCTCTCAACTTTTAAGTGACGTTTGATAATGTCACCTTCCACATTGTTAAAACAAAACTATTATCCAGGGTTTTTTTGTCTTTACATTTAAGGCCTGGAAACCTTAGAAAATAGCAATATTCATGAAGAGGTACTTGAAAAGTTTTGATCCTAGTCAAATGATTCGGAATTTGTGATCCGAGACCTGATCTGAAATGATGGTTTGCAAATCATTATTCAGATCCGGACGTCAGAGCATGGATCGCAGAACGTTTGATTTAGATCGGAACGTTGGAGTGTGGATTGTGAATCACTTGTTTCATATAGGGGCTCATGAATCACCCCCCTTTAAACAGTACAAAACATCAAACCATTAAAGCAGTACAGTTATAAAAAGAAAAAAGTATATACAATTACAATACCCTTAAGAAAATTAACCATGGTTTTACTATAGTAAAAGTGTAGTATACTTTGTAATAAGTTGGTAGTAATACTTCATGTGCTTTGTTTTTGCCTTTTTATTATATTATATTTTTTATTATTATTATTATTATTATTTTTTTTTTTTTTATTCTATTTTTTTTTTTTTTTTTTGAAAGATAAGACATTGTTTGATAAGTGAGATCTGTGATTGAAGTCCTTGAAAGTAGTGCTTGAAAAGTCCTTAAGTCCTGTAATTTCATTGGACTGTATCTGTACGAACCCTGATTGTTGTCAACAGTACAAATCCCTACTCTCTGTCATCATTTTTTGTGGCATACTTTTATGTTACCATTTCTGATTAATTGGCTTTGAACTGTTAGTATGAGTTTTGGACAATTAGTTCAAGACTTTTTATATATAATTCCACTGAATTCCCTAGATTATTCCTAAAGAGCTAAAAAATAAAATGACTTCTGTAGTAGTAGTATTAATATTAATGATGCTAGATCTTTCAGTACCAGAAATTTCCATTATTACCTTTGATACTTGTGTGTGAGACATCACTAGTACTGTATTTAGTCCCTTATTTCTTGTGCCTGTTCACTCTGTTCTCAGGTCTCTGCTTTGGATCAGGAGATTATTGAGGTTGATCCAGATACAAAGGAAATGCTGAAGGCTTTCGTAAGTCAAACTTAAAATTTAATCCTGTGGGTTTTCAGTGCTGTAACGACTATTTTACAGCAGTGTTGCAATTCAACAGTTCTTGAGTAAATTTAGAAAGCTGCTGTCGAATGTTCTGGAAATAATGTGAGATATTAATGTGAAATGTCAAAACAGAAGGTTATCATTCCAGTGGTCATATTCAGACTTGAATTGTAGTACTTTCTCTCACTGCAGGACTTAGGCAACATCTCCAACTTGCAGGTCACCCAGCCAAGTGTTGGAATGAACTTCAAGACACCCAGAGGAGTCTAGATGTTTAATTTATCAGATGTCAATAAAGACTGCAAAAAAGAACATCCTTGTGTTTGGAGTCATTTCTGACAATCTGGATGATCACTCACTTCACAACACTTATATCTGGCTTGTTCATGTTGTAATGCAATGCAGTTATTCTTGTTTTTAACTAGATTGTACAAAAGTTTCTCAGTCTAAAAACAGCAATACAGCTGAATCGGAATTAAATGTGAAAGACATGCTACCCATGTTAACAAATACTTAACCTATGCCAGGTATCTATTATATAAAAAATAGCTTTTCCCATGGTAATGGAAAAATAAAGTAATGGAAACATTTCCATGCTCAATTTTAGTGGTTTCTAACCAGTGTTTGGCGAATGATGGTTAATGGACCTTATTCAGTAATTACGAATGACCAGAAAAGGGGGTATTTTAAATGGCGAGGGGGTTCAGGAAAACAAAAGCACATTTCAAAATTAAGTGCATGCGAGTAAATAAAAAAAACAAAGGCAGTGTTTTTAGTAATTTTTTTAAAAAGCCACAGAGTATTTCTAGAGACAGCAAGAAGATCTTTGTACAGAAATAAGCAACAACAGAATTCTGCATATGCAACACAGTAAAACCTGCCGCTCAAATATTATTTCAGAGGCAAAAGAACAAATAAGACCAGCTGCCTATGCTAAACTATGACACTACATTACACAAATAGAGCTTTATATTCAAAACACAGGATATGTAAAAATGTTTTTTTTTTCTTTTCTTGAAATAGTTGAAAAAGTGCAATAAAGGTTTGACTGTTTACAACTTGATAGGTTATCCCAAATAGTTTTTAACCAAGCTTGTTCCTAGTTACCCAGAATGATTTCTTACAGTCAGAATGACATTCAAGAAAATGAGACATTAAATTCATAAAACAAAATTATGATTGCTGTTACATATTTTCTTTGGGTAAAAGTACAGATCAAAACCATATCCAGCAGGGGAGGAACAGTTGCGTTTTTTTGCCTCACACATTGAAATTCTATACAAGTTCTTCATATGAAACAAATACAAGAAATATAATGGAAAATAAAAGATGAACATGGGGAGTCCTGTATAAAAGTTGCATTTGCACTTTGTTGCATTAAGTGCCGAGAACACGGTCTGTAAAATCTCACAGTGAATGTTGTCATTCATTCATTGAGCTATGATACAAGAATTCAGACCAATGCAGCAATAAACCATATAAAGCACTTTTTCCAATCTACCAAATTTGTTCATTTAGCAGTCGTGAATATGTAGAACCTGACGTTTTGAGTTTCAGCACCAAGTCTGACAGCATGTGTGATGGAGGTCTACGCTCTCGTACCAACGGACTGTGACCAGTACCAGTTCAGCATTACTACAGAATAAATATCACAGTGTTGTGTGATAAACATTTCAAAAACATTCCCAGTTGTAATGATTTCTGCCATTCCACACGAATTTAATAAGGCATATCTGAAGGGAACTCCCATTTAAAACAGGCATGATGTAGAAGGGGGAAATCCATTCGAATAGCAAATGAAAAAGCAGCATGTCTCTGACTAAACGGAAACTGTCGTGAGAGGTCAAAAACATTGCTGTGGTGGCGAAATGAGTCCGTTTTAAACATATATACAAACTGATAAGTGTATATGCATATAAAACAATACAAAACATGTTTAAGAAAATAAGACATGGCACGTTATATGAAAGAGACACCAATCAAAATGCTTAATACAAAATGAGTCGCAGAAATAAAAAGGACGACGTCCAACGTTCAGCTCACTGGAACGGGGGCAATATATATAGATACAAAAACATACAAAGAAAAGACACAAATGAAACACTGTAAATTGTGCCTTACAAGCACCAACACGTACACCAGCATAATGTAGTTTTCCTTTTTTCGTAGGATAATAAAATGGTGTCTTTTCAAACGGTCTCCGCTGAAACATAAGGAAACGTTTTAGGATGCTGAGAGAATAATCGCAATCGTCTGGTTGAAGCAACCACGTCCTTTCTCAGAATGTCCACTGTCCTCAGTTGATGGGTTTCTCCTTCCTGAGAGCAAGCAAGGTATGCCAAACGTTAGTGTTTTGATTTTTCCCGTCTCACTCTCTTCTCTCTCCATTTAGCGAATGATTGAGAACTCCTCCATGCTGTACGTCCTCCCCGTGGCAGGTGAGGTCTAGTGTTATTGTGAGGATTGTGCTCAGGCTGTCGTGATGGCGTTTAGGTCCTTCATTAAGCCCTCCAGATGGGCCATTTCCTCCGTCAACTCGTCCGTCTCGTAATTCTGAGGGAGATGAAGAAGGTTACTGCGGGGGGTGGGGTTGGGATGAGCTGGGGTTTGGGGAACGGGGTTTATGAGGGGATGGTCAATGGTACTGCAGAAGAAAAGCAGAAAATCAAATAACGCAGCCACATGCGTGGTAATGGATGAAGGGGTACGGTAGTATTGCGCATTATGCGGGACAAACGAATACCGATCAGCAGTTTTAATTCAGTTAAAAAAAATTGCAAAATTGCAATAATTAATTGTAATAAGGGGGCGCAGCCGTTAAAAGGGGGAAGCGGGTAAAGGTTTGAGAGAGAAGGAAAAAGATATAAAACATTTTATTATTAGCTTTCTGTAAATATATCTGATATGAAACAGTATACTAGATATATAACAGTATCCATAGAACAAAGTATGTAACATAGTACAGTAGAGCACAGCACCAGCAACACCAAGGTCATAAGCTTGATGTATAATAATAAAATGTACACCTTAAGTGCAATGCCGAACGTCATAAATAGGTAACTTCTACTATGCAGTACATAATAAAAATAAAACACATTTTTGGAGAAGACAGTTGACTTTGGTTCCTTACCGATAATCCTGTCAGATGTTATAGATACATTTTATTGTCAATGTATAAATAATCAAACTACATTTAATATGTGACCCCGGATCGTAAAACCCACTGTGTGGGTCAAAATTATTGATTTTTCTTTTAAACCAAAAATGATTAGGATATTAAATAAAGATCATGTTCCATCAAAATATTTTGTACATTTCCTACCATAAATATATCAAAACTTAATTTTTAAGTAGTAATATGCACTGCTAAGAACCTTATTTAGACAACTCTAAAGGTGATTTTCCTCATATTTTGATTATTTTGCAACCTCAGATTCCAAATTTTCAAATAGTTGTATCTCAGCCAAATATTGTCCTATCCTCACAAATGACCAAAGAAATGACCCTTATGACTGGTTTTGTGGTCCAGGGTCACATATACTTAAAGCTCCTACACTTGACCAAAAATACATCCAGAACAAAGCCGTTTTTTGTTTCGAACGTTACAGAGTTCAAGTTACTAGTTCAAGTTCGTAACAGAAATGCCTCAAGTGTATATGGTTTTGTTGTAAAAGTCCTTGCACACCAAGTCTGAAATTCTCATCTGAAATGTTCGCAAGTTAAAAAATAAATATGACCTGACGTTGTGTCAATAGCTGGGTTATCCAATGTTGTGAATTTAACATATGCGCAAAAATTGGAATATCGCATAAACCATTCGCGAATAAGCCCCTTTCCATCCAAGTCAAAGAGAACAAAATCGTCACTTCGTGATAAACTGACACTATATGTTACTAAGAAAAGCCACTGAATATAGTAATTTTCATAGAAAATAAATTACTTGGACCTCAGAGTGAGCAGACATGAGATGTGATCATTTCTTTCAGAGGTGGATGCCTGCTGTTTGGGAACACAGTCGTGTAAGACAGTTCTGGGAGGCAATTATACAGAAATACTTTGACGACAGACTTTGCTCAGGTATTTCAGAATGACCATAACATTTCAGATGCTGTGGAATGAGAACTGGTTAGACGAGTTTTGCTGTCCCATAGCGCAAAGTCACATGACTTTTTTATGCGTATGGAGGAATTTATTCTGTAAATGTGTTTCCATCTACCATTATTCGCATTAACCCTTTTTGCACAAGTCAAAAACCACCTCAAGCGAGCATAACAACTTTTTTGCGAAGTAAGGGGTTTTATTCGAAATGTGGGGTTTCAATCACTCATTTCAAAATTGACATAAAAAAAGGGTGATGGAAACAGCTAATCATTTACGCACAGCCTCAGAAACGCTCGTCCGTCATAAAAAATGCGGATCAGGTTCAATTTTAATTTTTCGCATCTGTAGCAAGCATTTTGTGAGGTGTTTTGACCATTCAGAGTCACCAGCTTTGTGTGTGTGTGCGTGTCTGTGGGCCCGTCTACACAAAACCAGAGCTTTTTTCTTTTTTTCCCTAGTTCTAAAAAAAAATTCTGTAAACACGCCGTTGTCTCAACAGATATCTGCGTAGACACAAACGACCGAAGTATGTAATATACATGCCAGACCATGTGTTCAAATAGTTGTGGCGCTATAATTCTGCCACAGAGCTACACTGAAAATGGCTTAGAGACTTAGAGCATGTGCATAAACCTTGCCCACTGCATACAAACCCAACACAACAAGAAGAAGACAAACATGGAACAATACTACTCTGACTATTAATCTGCGTTAATGTTAGTTAGTAAAAATACAGTTGTTCATTGTTCGTTCATGTTGTTGATGCTGTTAGGTGACGTAGCGGTGTCTGACTTGGGTCGAGACATGGGGTGACATTATCATTTCACAAAATATACGGATTGGCTGTACACACGAAAATGCAAGGCTGTCATTTTCAGATTTATCCACTCTGGGACCTGGTTAAAAAAAAAATTAGCAGTTTCAGGCTCCCAAAACGCCAGATCTGTCTGGATGAAACGCTGTTTGTGATATATGTATACGTGTGTTCATATCTTAGTCCGGTGGTCTCAAACTCAATTCCTGGAGGGCCACAGCTCTGCAGAGTTTAGCTCCAACCAGCTCCAACTCACACCTGCTTAACAGTTTCTAGTAATTCTGAAAACCTTGATAATTTGCATCAGGTGTGTTTAATTAGGTTTGGAGCAAATCTGCAGAGCTGTGGCCCTCCAGGAATTGAGATTGAGACAACCGGTACACAGATACAAAGACATACTGCCAGTTTCTGTTCAGAATCAATTGGTGGTGGTACTTTTAATATGTGGCTCCAGTATCGCTAGCAAAGCATTAAATTGAGCCACTGACATCCTGAAGTAAACTTTGAATCGCTTAAGATAATCCCGCAGCTTCTTGATAAGGAGGTGGATCTCTTCTTCCTCTCTACACAATCGCAGGTTTGGATGGACCCAATATTTCCTCTTTCTTTTTCTCTTTTTAACAACAACATTGTCCTCTCTGTATTTTGTATTGGTTTGCCAATTTTTTCAGATTGCGGATTAACATGCATCAGACTCAGTGTGCAAGGTTTCTGTGTTAGACGAATACGAAAAAAACTCATATGAAAACGTAGACTCTGTGTGCAAGTACCTTAAGAGTGTGTTCACACCTGTAGTTTGGTTAATTTGGTCCAGACCAAAAAGGAAAATTATGCATTTTGTCCTGGTCTGCTTAGTGTACACACTGGCACTTTTGACAGCGAACCTAAAGATACCGAGCCTAAAAACATAGTGATACGTTCACAATCTGATTGGTCGGCTTGAATGACAACTCGGAACTCAACAAACACCCTAAACAAAAATAAAAGGTGCGTTCGACTTTTCGGCACTGCGGGTGTATCATCAAAGTACCCATTCACTGATCGGTCGCTTTCAGTCAAATACACCTAATGCCGTCTGCTGGACTAAGCGCACGTTGCATGTATATGATTTTATTTTTACCACCTGCGAACTCACAGAGAGCTCATAGAAGGCACGTTACCTCCTTGTTGCTCAATGTTTGCCCTCTGCTCATTTTGTTTTGGATACACCGCTTGTTCCCTTCATGAAATTATGTTGCATAGCATCGCATCTTGTTATTACTTCCTGTTTTTGTTTCGTTTAAAAGTATTTGGTCAGTGTTGCATTCATATTTTGTTCGAACCGCACCAGAGTTCATTTGGAAGCGGGCCGAGACCCATCTTTTCAGGGGTCTCGGTCCGCATGTTTGGTGCGCACCAGGGTTCGGATGGCAGCATTCACACTTAAATGAACCAAACTAACAGAGCAATCACACCAGAGTTTGTTTTAATCAAACCAAACATGACCAAGTGTGAACACACCCTAAGAGTCATAATGTACAAAAAAAGTAGTAGAGAGCATTATAGGAACAAAAGTACTCACGCTCCCTGCATCTTCATGCAGTCTGATGCTTTCTGAGACATCTGGCGCACTTGGAACTATGACAGGCATAGGAGTTCTCGTCCTTCCCAACGTACCAATAGAGGCTGTTTTAACTGAGTGAGGCCCTAAAACAAATCGCATAAGTCAGTGTCTGCCTTTCTCCTTTTTAACCATGAAACTTTGTAATATTGTGCAAACCATTAAGTTATTTTTAGAACATTTTGAGTGTGACAACTATATCCAGGGTACTGGAATAAATCAGTTTTCTATTTAAAAACAGAATCTTTTCCATCAGTCCATTTGTCTTCCTTTTCAGCCACTATAAACTGTGGTGTCCCACAAGGCTCTGGTCTAGTCCTATTATAATCTCATTGTACATGTTCCAATTAGGCTCAATATTCCACAAACGTTTCTTATGGAATATCGTGGAATATATATGTGAACCTGGACCACAAAACCAGTCATAAGTGTCAGTTTTTTTTTGTTTTTTTTTAAATTGAGATTTATACATCATCTGAAAGCTGAATAAATAAGCTTTCCATTCATTCATAGGACAATATTGTGCCTTAAAGTTGTCCAAATTAAGTTCTTAGCAATGCATATTACTAATCAAAAATTATATTTTGATATACAGTAGGAAATTTACAATCTTTACTTAATATCCTAATGATTAATGATGAAAGAAAAATCTATAATTTTGACCCATACAATGTATTGTTGACTATTTCTATAAATATAACTGTGCTACCTATGACTGGTTTTGTGGTCCAGGGTCACATATTAACTTTTATAAACATTTTAAAAGCCAAAAGTCATTATTTTAGGCACTGCAATTTGGATCACCCAATATAGATGTGAATATCTTGTGTGAAGAGGAACTTACCGGTCTGAGACAGCAGTGGAGTGCTGGGTAATGCTGCTGAGTCATACATGGGGTGAGCTGGGATGGCAGGCACTGCAAAACTCTTTAGTGGGTGCGTGGGACGAACGTGTGCGGTGGGTGTGCTGAACGCTGGCTCCTCTTCAGCAGCTGAGCTGTGGTAGCTAACATCTGTCTCTGAAAGGTCAGTGGTGCAGGAGGGCTGTCCAGATGGAGGGTGCAGGTCAACACTAGGGGTGTTCCTTACTGACTCTGTAATTACAACAGTGCATGGGTCAGCACATGGTCCATACTGCATACTATCAGACATGTGGGTGTTGCATATAAGCAACCTTAAAGACCATAAGAAGCCTGCTGGGAAAAAACAGGTAATATCATGTTAAAGAGGCCAGACCTAAATGTGAGTAGGTGGAAACTGGTGGAGTAGACTCTGAAACAACCACTTTTGAACTATCTTTTTTTGACCAGGGTTTGGAGACTGAAGGAGAAAGTCCAGACCATCTTGATGTATCCCAATCTTAATGTTTCTTTATTAAATGTATTGTTGTTTGGTATTATTGCCATAAGATTTATTACATTAAAGGAGAAGTTCACCTCCAGAATGAAAATTTCATGATAATTTACTCCAAGATGTTCATATCTTTCTTTCTTGAGTATTTTTAAAGAAATTATTATTATTATTAATTATGGTTTTTGATAAAAACATACCAGGAGTTTTCTTCATATAGTAGACTTTAATGGTGACCAACGGGTGGAAGGTCCAAACTGCAGTTTCAATGCAACTTCAAAGGCTCTAAACAATCCCAGCCAAAGAATAAGGGTCTTATCTAATAAAACGAACAGTCATTTTCTAAAAAAAAAATTACAATTTATATACCTTTTCACCACAAATTCTCATCTTGCACTATCTCTGCGATGCAAATGAATGCCTTTGCCCATTAAGTAATCACATTTAGTTAGTGATTTAGTAATCACGTGGTTAGTTCTTCATCTGTGTATATTGGTTAAAAAAGGTAGGGTAGGGTGAAAAACTCCATCACATTTTCTCTAACTTCAAAATTGTCCAAAATGTCAACATTTGCTTTATAAACACTGGATCGGTACTTCCACCTACATCACGCGTTATGTTACTTATGTTACCTTTTATGAAAAGTAATCCGTTACATTAATTTTGCGTTACTTTTTAAATCTTTTTTTTTTAAATATAAAACAATTCTAATGTAAAAGCCCTTTTACACCAAAAGTGAAATGAATTTACCTCAGGCTGAAAAGTACATTAATGCAGGAGATCACTCTTCAGCTATAAAAAAAATAAATAAAGCACAAATTTTAGTTTATCTAAAACAAATTTTGCCTATTAGTATGGTTGATTTGCATCATCGAAGGTCGGCAGCAAAGACACCGGATAATAAAATGGGATTAAATACAAAGTATATATTTTTATTTACCATATTTAATTATTGCAGGGTTGTGTCATATTCTGAGTTTGCATTTCACTGTTTTATTCATTTGAAGGAATACTGATTCTGTTTTTTGTGAGTGAGGTGAATTACCGCATATTTACATTTAGTCTAGAATACAGTAACATCATGTTTACTCCTAGTTTCCTGACAGGAGAATTGTCAAACGTTAAATGGGCAAAAAAGTAATTGCCGTTACTTATTTGAAAAAGTAACTCAGATACTTTCTTAAAAATTCAAAAGTAATGCGTTACTTTACTGGTTACTTGAAAAAAGTAATATTATTATGTAACTCGCGCTACTTGTAATGCGTTACCCCCAACACAGTTGGCCACCACTGAAGTCCACAATATAGAGAAAAGTCCTGGAATGTTTTCCTCAAAAACCTTAATTTCTTTTCGACTGCAAAAAGAAAGACATGAACATCTTGCATGACATGGGGGTGGGTAAACTATCAGAAAACTTTCATTCTGGAAGTAAACTTCTCCTTTAACGTTAACTTTGTAAGGAGTGACTCAATGGGGGTTAACTCATTTGTATCCAGGCACGATGAGGGTCTTCACGAAGTCCCACTAATGCACTCTCACCTGTTGACTCTGCCCTGTCTAGATGAGAGATGGGGGTGGCGATGGACCGCGTGCTGCTCTGGTGGTGGAGATAGCTGCGTGTTGGCGAGGCCAGGCTGCCCAAGTGATAATGATGGTGATGGTTATCGAGGGAATGGATGGGGTGAGCACTAATCACAGCTGCGAATGGACACAAATAATAGACCGCCATGGTTTAGACCTTGCACACAAAGCTATGAGATTATGGAAAGCATGGTGCATCTGTAACATCTGCTCATGCAAACAAACAACACAGATCGAAAGACACGCTATGTTGCTAGGTTAAAGAAGTTATGTAGGGCTAGAAACATACTCCAGACAAGTATGCAAATGCAGATGCAAATTCTTGGCCAACCTGTTCTTTCACTGCTGTGGTGCTAACTTAACTCTTAAGTAATGTGCTGAGCAAATAATTTGACTATTGCGCTGCCATGGCAGCAGTTGGCAGCAATTCTAAGTCATTTGTACCCGTGTACTTGAGCAGAGTATGTTTTTTGGCCTACAACTATAATAATGAACTCAGGGAACCTGAGCACTATTCCAAAGAGCATAAATTGTTAAATATCCCAACTGAAAGAAAATGGGCCAAATTATGGGTGTCCGGTCCCTGGTTCAGGATCGCACACTTACGCTGAGGGGGTTGTGCATCAAAGGGCATCATCATTTTAGGTCTCATTCCCCGACGGCCTGCCAGTGTAGACATGCTGTCCTCTGATTCGTGGCCTGTAAATCAGACATTGACCAGCCAATCAGATTGAGACAGGCTTACCCACCCAACAGGCTCCCAATACAAGAGCCATATGAAGACAACCAGCTGACTTCCTAGAGTCAGTTGCCAAGATCATGTGATGTTTTCACTATTGCAGTGGGATTCTATTGTTTGTCCATTAGAGGGCAGTGTAAACACACATATCAGGAGAGCTGTAGGAGTAGGCAGCAGCAGATGGGTATCACCATTCATGCCACGAAAACAAAAGGCTGCAAGTTGTTCCATTTTAAGCAAGTAACATGCCAATCACAAGCAATAATGACAAATAGTAGACATGACTTTGAAGCATTCTTCAGAAGCAGCAGTTGAAATGATGTCATGGATTATGCAGAAGGCAAAGACAGTTTAAAGACCCCATGAAATGGTAACAAATCTTTTTTCTTGTGTTGATGGTTGTTTCCCTACTGAAACAAGAAGCTGGGGGTGGACATATCAAAGGGACTTTTTATGCAGCCTTAGGTTTACATCATATCTTCTTGCTACTTTTGAGGGAGGGTTCTAGTCCATTTTCCAAAGAGAAATACTATATGTCAAAAATCTCTTGAAGATTGTGGGTTCATTAGTACATAGATGGCCTTAACAGACAAAACTCTTTGTGTTTTGATTTCATGGGGTCTCTAAATTAAAGTTCTTACCACGGTAGGAGTTACGTCTCTGGAGCATTGGATCCATAGACCCATCCACCGGGGTAATGTCTTGGGAGGTTCGGGGGATTGGTGTGTCGGTCATGACTGGATTGGGTTCAGGCGATTTGTCAATAGGTTTTAACTCCAAACGTTCGTGGTGGATCCAGAGGTCTGGTGGTTTCAGATCTTTGGAGTTGCCCTTATACTTGTGGGATCCATTGGCAGACTTGCAGGCTGCACGTTTCCTGGAGATCATATCAAAGAGTTTGAGGGAAGGTTGTGGCAAACACATTTAGCCTCAACCAGGACCGAATATTAGGGCTGTTCGTCAGCAGGAGAACTGAACTTACTTTTTCTGCTGTGTTGTGGTACGGCGTGTACACAGGAAGGCGCCAACCACCACCAGAATGATGGTAAATGCACCCACAGACACAATTATGACGATAACCAGGATGTGGTTATCACCAGTGCTAGACATATCTGTTTTCCCTGAAACATGAAAATTTTATGGTTATTTGTCAAGGCAAACTTTGAATGTTGGTTTGTCAAATTATTGCCTGAAAGTTTTCAAAGCCCTAACATTTATGACAGAATGGCCTGACAGACATAAATATTGAGGAAATTGGTTGAGTTTTGCTATGGGGTTACTAAGTCACAATATGTTGTTCACAAGGTGTTTTTATGTGGTTGTAAGACACTACTAGGGTGTTGCTAAGTGGTGGCTAGGTTGTTGGTGTGGTTCCAAGGGACTACTAGGGCATTGCAAATCTTTTGCTAGGTTTTTTCTAGCATGTTGCAAAACAAATTACTAAGGTGTAGGTTGCTAGCCTGATACGAAGGTGTTGCTAGGCTTTCTAGGTGGCTGGTACTGGGTGATTGAAAAAAACAGCTGGTTGGCTGGTCTCCCATCCTGGCTAGGCTGGTAAAGCTGATTTCCCAGCCTGGCCAAGCTGGTTTTAGCTGGTTGTTCCAGCTGGTCTCCCAGCTTGACCAGCTAAGACCAGCCTGACCAGCTAAAGAAATGGCCACAACCCTTCTAAAACCAGTCTGCTGACCAATTATGACCAGCTATGACGAGGCTAAATGACCAGCTAAAACCATCCAACAGGCTTTCATCACCTAGGTGATTGGTAAGGCACTGCTAAGCTGGAGTTGGGGTGTTTTCTGAGCATTGCTAGGTGTTGATTTGTTGTTGATAAGATCTTGCTAAATGATTGCAAAATTGCAAGATAGTTTCTAGGTTATTACAGTGTTGCTAGTTTGTTGTGGGTGGTTACTAGGAACTAATAGGTGGCTGCTATAGCATTGCCAAGCTGCTTTAAGGTGTTTGAAACATGTTCTTCACAGGGCATCGCCAGGTGGTTGCAAGGCAATGCTAAGAAGTTGTTAGGGTGTTACTAAGGGGTTACTAGGCTGTTATTAAGCTGTTGCTGTGTTATTGTGGGTGTTTGCTAGGGCTCCTGGGTAGTTGTTATGACATTGGTAGGTATTTGCTACGGTATCAATATGGTGTTGAAGTAATTATAAGGCTCTGCAAGGGCGTTGCTAAGTTCCTAGGATGTTATTAAGGTATTACTAGGTTGCTGGGGTGGTTCCTGGGGATTACTTGATTGGTTGCTACTACGGTATTGCAAAGCTTTTGATAGTTTTTTTCTAGAGATATGTTGGTAATAGGGTGGAGAACATTACTAAGGTGTTGTTAAAAGATTGCTAGCTTTTTATGAAGGTGTTTGCTAGGTGATTGGTCGTGCTAAGCTGAAGTTGGGTGTTTTCTGAGCATTGCTAGGTTGTTAATTTGCTGTTGATAAGGTATTGTTAAATGAATGCAAGATGCCACAAGAGTGTTGTTTCGTGGTCTCTAGGTTGTTGTTAAGGTGTTGCTAGTTTGTTGTGGGTTGTTACTAGCAGTGTTGGGTAAAGTTACTTTTAAAAGTAATGCATTACAATATTGAGTTACTCCCTAAAAAAAGTAACTAATTACGTTAGTTACTTTTTATGGAAAGTAATGTTACACATTACTTTTGCGTTACTTTTTAAATCTGGGCAGGGCTTGCTTGTTTGCTTTTAAGATAAAAAGTTCTATTTTTGGCAAATGTAAAAGCCTTTTCCCACCAAAAGCCTCAGGCTTTGAGAAAAGTGAATTCACGTCTGTACAGTAGACTGCAGAAGAAAAAATATCAACTCTTCAGCAATATAAAAAAAGGAAAACTAATGTTAGATTATCTTGAGTCATTTTTGCTTATTAGTATGGTTGAATTGGATCATCGAAGGTCGGCAGCAAAGACATTGGTTAAAAAAATGGTATTAAATGCTTAAAAGATATTTGTATTATTTAACATATTTAATTACTGTAGGTTTACGTCATATTCTGAGTTGAATTTCACAGTTTTTATTCATTTTGAGGAATACTGAATCAGTTTTTTGTGAGTGAGATGAATTAATGCATGTTTACATTTATTCTAGAACTAACATCTTACTCCCGATTTCTCTCAACATGGGGAAAGGAGAGCTTTTAATCAATAAATGGGGAGAAAGTAACTGGCGTTACTTATTTGAAAAAAGTAACTCAGATACTTTCTTGTCAATTAAAAAGTAATGCGTTACTTTACTAGTTACTTGGAAAAAGTAATAATATTACGCAACTTGCGTTACTTGTAATGCGTTACCCCCAACACCGGTTACTAGGAAATAATAGGTGGCTGCTATAGCATTGCCAAGCTGTTTCAAGGTGTTTGCTAGGGTGTTACTGTATATGTTCTTCGAAGGGCATTGCTAGGTGGTTGCAAGGTGATGCTAAGAAGTTGTTAGGGTGCTACTAAGGGGTTGCTATGCTGTTATGTAAGTGTTTCTAAGTTATCATGGATGTTTGCTACGGCTTCTGGGCAGGTGTTATGGCATTGCTTTGTGGATGCTAGGTGTTTGCTAAGGTATTAATATGGTGCTTAAGTGACTACACTGACTACTGGGTGGTTATTATGATATTGCTAGGTGGTACTAGTGTGAGTACTATGTACTTTTCTTTGATTGTTGCTTTGGTACATCATTAATTAAGCCATTTTTAGCAGCTTTCTACAGTGTATTTTGTGGAAACCAAAAAAAAAAAAACAGCAATTACCAACTGGTCCAAAACCTTGTTCTGGTGCAGAGGGTCTTCCTGGTTTCACCGACATACCTGGAGCTACAAGAGGTCAGATAAGAAGAATTGGCAGGTGGCACATTGAAATCTACAGCTCTTATGTAAAGTTCACATTAAGACACATTCCACCCATAACATGCAGTTTAAACGATAAACCATAAGCTTCAGAGAAGTGGATGACCAAAATGTGCTTGTTGAAAGACTGTTAGTAGTATGAAGTTTTAGCCACATGTGCATTTTGCTGATAAACTCTTAGTAAATGGCAGTCAGGCAAGCAAATAAGATGTTTTTCCCTGCTATACACCAGCTGGATCTTTTCGTGACTGCTGATGAATTTCAGTGTTCAGGGAACAAGCTCCTCACTTCAATTTGAGAACATTAGTGGAATAAAAGAAGAGAGAGCAATTACCTTGGTCATTAGCCATTTTGTCAGAGGATTCGGCTAGCAGGACAAAGCAGAAGGAGAGGAGACAGGTTAGAGGGAGAGAGGCGTGCAGTCAGAGCTAAGCAGGACCCTACAGGCGGATTGTGCATGAACCAGTATGAAAGATTGGTGAGGTCAGGGTAAATGCAAAGGGTTAAGCTTTAGATTAGGTTAAAATAGCGTATGTGTATATGGTAACAGAATATAGTCCCAATATCAAATCCTACTAATAATTTAGCAACCAAACCCTGCTGAAAAGAACAGCATCAATTTCCATAGTGGTCTTCTTTGGTTTAGGCTTGTTCATTATAGTTTGCTACTGGTCTAGTTGGTCTCTTCTGGTTGATCACCTGGTTAAGCCATATCCTATTGTATTGTCAAATTCATAACCCAAGATATGCTGGTCTTTTCAGCAGGTAGCAAAGATTGTTATCATTCATCAGCTGAGAAGTGTCGCCATGAATGAGCTGGTTTACCTTTAGGAGTGCGGAACTGAACAGCATCAGACATAGGACCCATCCCCTTCGAGTTGCGGGCCTGAATCTTGAAGTAGTAGGTGGTATCAAGGGTCAGCTCTTGAATCTGATGGGTTAGCCTGTTCCCCACTACTGGCTCAATGACCCAGTCATGAACCTCTGCATTCACATCAGTGCTGTAGTAAATGATGTAACCTGGGTAGGAAGAAAAAAGTGATACGGAGGCACATTGTAATGATAAATCAGGCAAGTTAAAGGGATCGATCACTCAAAAATGAAAATTACCCTATAATTTACCTACCCTCAAGCCATCCTTTTTTCTTTCAGACAAAAACAATCAGAGTTATATTAAAAAAATGTCCTGGCTCTTCCAAGCTTTATAATGGCAGTGAACACGGGTCAAGATTTTGAAGCACAAAAAAGTGCATCCATCCATTATAAAAAGGACTCCAAATGGCTCTGGGGGGATAATAAAGGCCTTCTAAAGTGAACTGATGCATTTGTGTAAGCAAAATATCCATATTTAAAACATTCAACCATGCGGAGTACTTTTTATGATGGATGGACGCACTTTTTTGGGCTTCAAAATTCAAGAACATTTTTATAACTCCCATAGTATTTGTCTGAAAGAAGAAAGTCATATAAACCTTGGATGGTGGATTGAGGGTGAGTAAATCAAATATTACCAGCTTCTCCAGCTGGTAATATATTTTTAATATAACTTTGTCACCTGTGATCTTGCCATTGGCTTCTGAAGGTGGCTGCCAGTTAACGATGATGGTTCGTGGTCGTCCCTCTTTGCTCACTACAGTCACATCTTTAGGTGCAGAACTTGGGACTGGGGAGAAAGACAAAATGAATCAAGACTACAAACACAGAAATACTCCCACACTTTATGTTAATGCAAAGCTTATTGTTCATTAAGTGTGTTTACATGTACAACAAAGCTGTTTAACTACTTGAATCATTAACCTGAAACCATAAGGCCGCAAGCTGTTCCATCTAGAGTACGTACTTATTTCAAAAGTTGTTCCATGTGCAGTCATACTCCAGGTGCTGGTCCTCCGGCTCTTGGTCACCATGACAGAGAACTCGTACAAGGTGTTGGGCTTAAGACCCGTCACCGTGTGAATTAATGTGGTGGTGTTAGCCATCTAAAATTAATAAATCAACATCAGTCACCTTATTCTGTAGACAGACTTTGTGACTAGCCTAGATTCTGTTAACCATACCTTAAACTTGGTGTTTGCGGGTATGTTGGTTTTCCAGCGCACTGTGTAGTAGCGTGAATCTGTGATCTTCTGGTTCTTAGGCAGCGAGTTGTCCGCCCAGGTGACTTTAATGGTGTCGTGGTTTAGGACGGATGCCTGAACGCCCACAGGAGGCAGCATGGGTAAAGGGTCTGGTACTGGAGTGTATGGAGCATGGAAAAGTTCGTACAAATCAACATCAGGGTCTATGGGGTCTGCAAGCAAATTACACAATGTCCCATGGCAAAAAAATAAAAAGGTGAAAGGTGAAAAAGGGTGAGCCCGATTACACGAACAAGGGTAGGGTTGAAGGAGGGGAGAGACGTAATGAAGGGCGAGAACGGATTAATGGGTTAAAATGGGAGGTGAGGAGGGGAGGATTGTGGAGGCGGGATTGGGAAAGGAGAAAGAGAGAAATCTTGGATTAGAACAGAATATCAAGAGACAGTCACAAATCCATTCAGAGCTACAGAGAACTACGTCTACAATGAGTCAAGGAACTACATCAGCTCGGTTCACTACTAGCTACATTACAAATAAAGGAGGGAAAATATCAAACAGACAGTGAGAGCTCATATACAGAAAGTCTGGAATACAGAGCACAGCTGTTGAATTCTAAGCAAAACGGTTAGGACTTTGGCTAGACCTCAGACTAGAAGGTCTATCAGCATCTAGAATTTTACATGGATAAAATCAATGCTGTTAGGGATACACTATAGTCTTTACAGTACAATCAAGTGCACCAGATAATAGTCTTAGATGACAATTACAGTTGAGATCAAAAGTTTACAAGCAAAAAAAGGTTTTTTTTTTTCATACCAAATGCATGGTATTTTTTATTTAGTACTGACCTGAATAAGATATTTCACATAAAAGACGTTTACATATAGTCCACAAGAGAAAATAATAGAATAAATTGAACTGATAAAAATGACCCTGTCCAACAGTTTACATACGCTTGATTCTTAATACAGTGTTGTTACCTGAAAAATCCACAGCTGTTTTTTTTAATGATAGCTGTTCATGAGTTTTTCAGCATTTGTGTGTATTTGAACCCTTTCCAACGACTGTAGAATTTTGAGATCCATCTTTTAACACTGAGGACAACTGAGGGACTCATATGCAACTATTACAGAAGGTTCCATCGCTCACTGATGCTCCAGAAGGAAACACAATGCATTAAGAACCGGGGAGTAAAACATTTTTGAATTTGAAGATCAGGGTAAATTTAGCTTATTTTGTCTTCTGTGAAACATGTAAGTATCTTCTGTATTTTCTAAAGGGCAGTACTAAATAAAAAAAAAACAATATTTAGGCAAAATAAGAAAAATGTACACATCTTCATTCTGTTCAAAAGTTTACACCCCTGGCTCTTAATGCATTGTTTTTCCTTCTGGAGCATCAGTGAACATTTGAACCTTCTGTAATAGTTGCATATGAGTCCCTCAGTTGTCCTCAGACTGAAAAGATGAATCTCAAAATCATACAGTCATTGTTGGAATGGGTTCAAATACACAAAAATGCTGAAAAAACAAAGAATTTGTGGAACCTGAAATATTTTTCTGAAGAACAGCAGGCAGTTTAACTGTTCAAGACAAACAAGGGAACACCTTTCACTAAAAAAAAAAAAACACAGCTGTGGATCATTCAGATAACAACACTATTAAGAATCAACCACATGTAAACTATTGAATTGAACTACTGAATTTTTATAAATTCAACTATTATTTCCTCTTGTGGACTATATGTAAACGTCTTTTATGCGAAATATCTTCAGGTCAGTACTAAATAAAAAATAACATGCATTTTGTATTATCCCTCTTATTTTGGTAAAATAATTAACGTTTTGCAGATTCTGAAATTTTTTACCTCAACTGTATATACTTTTTTAATACTCCTTCCTAAATGTCAACATCAAATGTTAAAACTGTCATTAAATTTATCATACCTTGTATTTATTGTAAAGTTTGAACATCTCAAATTATTATGTACGTCAATGTCATACGTTTTCAGCTAATGAAAAATGATCTCAACGAGATCGGTTGCTCTAATGAATAACACTGCAATTTAACCCAGTTAACACAGAAGGAAGCAGATGAAAAGGTTTTTATTTTTCTTTCCTGTCTATTAATTTTTTTTTAGGTGTGGAATCAACGACCTTGTCTGGGCCAAGGTTTTGGAAATGTGCATTTTTGATAATGATAATTCACCAAAGCATTCAGATATGTTCAATGTACAATGCAGCTCTGGTTTTACTGATATGATAGTGTCAAATACCAGCACAACAAATGGAAGTGTGATCCTTTTATAGATTTAAAGCTGTTTATGCCTGCCTTAAATCACCTGTTTTCCTAAGCGCTCCCTCCAAGAATAACAATTTGGAGGGGAAAACTATGCTCACTGGCTTTTATATGTGTGAAACTGAGAACACATTCTTTCTAAACTGAACATTTAACTGTTTTCAAATGGCAAAGTGGGGAAAAAAACAGATTATTTTCCATAGTGCTGCTGAAGCAGCCCCATAGTGAGCACTACGTGAGGCTGAGCTCTGCTTGTTCTCTGGAATTCAGTTAAAGAGTGGAATGTAAACGCACTCACTGTCCTACTAGCATGCAATGCCTAACAAAACAATGCATAAAAAAGCAAAGTAACACACTCTTTAGCATACAGTAATTCACTCACTGAGTTCCAGGAAAAAACAATGTGTATGTATATTCTGGTATTCTCAGAAGAGGCAAAACTGTTACCCTTACCTGATAGAATAGAATACAACATTTTCTCTAATGGTGGAAAAGACACTTATGTATGAAAGAATGGGTGAGCGAGCAGATATAAACTCTGCAGGAGATTTTCAAAGCCCCTGCAGCAGGTTTCCTTGAGTTCAGTTAAAGGTAAACCAGGAGAAATGAGAAATTCCATGTACCACATTGCATGCTGGGAGGTATTAAGAATGTAACATTGATCAAAACGGGAGGTTAGAATTATCCGGAGTTCAGAAAGTAGTCAGCTACAGTTTTTCATCTTTCATTCCCTACGCAATGTGAATCAAGTTCTTGGCACTCTTAATGTAATATTTGTCATATTACGATCATTAGTGAGCACAGACACCACATTTAATCTGATGCTAATAAAAACTAGCCAGTAATGGATACAGTAGTATACAGAAAAACAGCTGTAATGTAAAATAAATTATTAATATTTGTAGTAGTAGTACTAGTAATACTAACAGCAGCAGCAGTAGTAGAAGCGGTAGTATATTTTTTTAATAAATGCTATTTGATTTTATTTTATAGTGAAATATTACAATATTTGCAATTCTTCTTGTAATGCAAAACTTCTTGTTTTTATTTCTTTATTTTTAATAATAATATACTATTAATTAATAATTTATTTATTCTTATTCTTATTTTATTATTTTTATTTATTTTGCAATCTTAATTATACTTTTCCCCAAATCATGCACTGACATCTTGTTGTCAACCATTCAGTACTCAAAAATTTGAGGGGAAAAAATTATGTCAAGCTTTCAAATTAATTACAAAACCAAAGCATGTTGAGAAATTACTTGTTAAGCTGGCACTTAACCTAATTTTAGCGCTGCAGATGATAAAAATGGCTATTTCACCATGAACAGTGTTTTAAAATGTTAATTATAATCTTTGACCAGTGCTACTCAGCCATGTCATGTCAACATTCACTTGAACGCTGAAGTGACTCATTTCCTGGATTTCTCTGTCATGTTAAGATGTTTCTGTATGTCGGATAAGAGCATTGCTTAATCAAACCTCTGCATCTCCATCATGCGCAGTGCTATTAAGCAGCGCTTCAGTCGTGAAGTGCATATGGCTTCATCTTTATCTTATAATCATGAGAATTCATCTGGTTGCTAGGAAGCAGAAGCATTAGAGACCACAAGTCTACTAGAGAACTCTTAAAATGAGAAGAACAAACACTCAACCACTATGCATATCCATAATGTCAATATGATACCCAGAAATGACAGAAATGCAGTTTTAGAAGATATTTGGACACATCAAGCTTCTTGAGGTCTAATCAAATACATCTGTTCAACAGACAGGTACATGCAATGTTATTTTATAGTAAATGAGGCAATGTTTTTCATATTAAGAACAAAGCAGTACCAAATGAGGACGAGTACGTAAAAGCTGTAGGTGTGGCGTGTTACAAGGCTGAGAGGTACCGGCCGTGACCTACCTGATTGGGGTCGTGTGACGGCGCTCTCATACACAGGGATTCCCTCCCCCACATTGTTGAAGGCCTTCAGTGTGATAACGTAGTGCGAGCTGGGATCTGGCAGGGAGAAAGCCAATCATTTAGCTAATCAAGCCCGCAGCTCCACTGAGAGCTCAACCATATTCATCATCCTAGCAGGGGTGCATATTTAAACACCATTATTGATTCTCGCTCTCGTGTAATTAGATGAATTACGAAAACTTAAATTATGCTGTTTCTTCTGATGATTATTTTTCTCCTTCCTTCAAATGTAATTACAACGGGGTGGAGAGCGGGCTAAATCTCCAACTCTCAAGTACCTGCAATCTATTTACCCAGTTCTGTTTACTTTAATTCACTTTTAGAGGCAACGGAGCAATTTCTTTGCTGCTACTTCATGTTTGACTGATGAAGGTGTGAATGAATGTTTAGAAACATAAATTAAAATGACTAACTCAGTTTCTGAGCTTCAGTGGATAATATAGTTCCATGGTATTTTAGGATATAGTAATATGGTAAAACTGGGTATGTATCATCACAATAACCATAATAACTTTTTTTTAACTTTATCATAGTAACACCATAGTATTCTTTAAATTAAGTACCAAGTATCAAGTACCATATTTTATGCATATGACAATAATTGGATATCATGGTAGACAGCAAAATAGTACAGTATTAAAAATCATAAATCGTTACTATACCATTGTACCGTCAAAGTAATTAATTAATTAAACCTGACTTAGGATTCTTTGATGAATAAAAAGTTAAAAAGAACAGCATTTACTATCTTTACTATTACTTTTGATCAAATCCTTGATGAATAAAAGTATAAAAGAAAAAGAAAGAAAAAAAATTACTGAAAAAGTAGAAAAGATTTCTACTTTAAATAAATGCTCTTCTTTTTAACGTTTTATTCAAAGAATGAATATATTAAAAATAAATAAATAAATTAGCACAACTGTTTCCAACACTGATAATAAATCAGCATATTTGAATGATTTCTAAAGGATCGTGTGACACTGAAGACTGGAGTAATGATGCTAAAAAATGTCAGCTTTGCATCACAGGAATAAATTACATTTTAAAGTATATTAAAATAGGAAACCACTTTTTTAAATTGCAATATTTTACAGTTTTTTCTGCATTTTTAACCAAATAAACAGCCTTGATAAGCAAAAAAAACAAAAAACAAAAAAACACTAAAAATATTACTGATCCCAAACGTCTGAATGACAGTGCATTATATATAATTTGTTTTAATTACTATATTCACTTTTTTTAAACATTTTTATACTTTTCTATTTAAATTTTAGATTTTCACATTAAAAAATATTTTATATTTTGAAATATATATACATAAATATATTTTGATTAGTTTTACTTACATTTACCTTATTTTTTAACTTTGTTATTCATTTGTAATTGAATTTAAATGCCGCAACACTCAATTAAAATATTCATTTACAAAAAAAGCATCTTAAAAATTACTTTCACCCAAAATGCATTTGAAGACTGAAAATGTACATTTTTGTCTCTCAAATCAGATCTGTGTAAAATATATTTTATATGAACAATGTATTTTTTCAAAGCCTTTATTATTAAAATGAAGGATCTTACTCAAGTTCTCAATGGTGTAGTATCTCTGCTTGTAGTCCACTTTAATGGTCTGGGCGTGAGGGCTGCCGATCCCATAGCTGATAGTGTAACCCCTCACCACAATGTCCTGGTTCTCCGGGGGCGTCCAACTCACTACTATGCTGTTTACAAGTGGCCGAACGTGCAAGGAGCTTGGGGCGTCTGGCACAGTTGTCTCTGAAACCAAAGAACAAGCAACATTACACTTTGTCATTCTAATCAAGCACTGGTGCTCACGAGATCTTGTCTGTTTTTACCGTCCAGATCGCTCTCAAACGTCTCAGCGGTGGTCCAGTCTGTGGCTGGACCCGTGCCGTTGACAGTAATGGCTGACACTCGCAACATATATTCAGTGCCTCGTTGAAGACCTGGAATAGACAAGACAAACATCAGTAAAGGCTTTTGATTCACAATGGTTCTACAAATACTGTACATATTCACAAGCTTTCCCTCTTGAAAAAAAAACAGCTGCCCTGTTTCAAAAAATACCTAACCAGCATTTACCCTTTTTTTCAACAGGATTGTGAAATAAAGAATCACTTTTCAGCTAAAAGTGCACAAATATCACTCAATGTTTACTAGGATGTTCTGGGCGGTTCCTAAAGCAGCGCTAGTTCAAATCATTAAGCATGAGCAATAGTAAAAGTGAAGAACCAGGTCTCAATCATCCAGGCAGCTCATTTTTTTGAAAACAAATAGAAAGATGTTTCACATCGCTCTACGTTTCTCAATCCATTTACGGAGACAAAATCGATAACCACCCCTGCATCATCATCATTGGCTCTGCTGTACGACATACTGACCTACACGTTACAGCATTGCCTAGAGTGCTGATTTATAAAGGTCTGCTTCTACAAATTTGTATCACACTGGACTGACAAAAACAACAATATGAGAGCTGACTGATTCCAGAGGGGAAAAGCAAAAAACGTTCATAATTTCACATGTCTGATGCCAGGGGCATGTTCTGGTTTTCATAGATGAGGGAATGCCTGCTGTCTTTAAATAAGCCAGAGGTAGTAATTGCTTTAAAATGTTAATAAGCATCTGCTTAGTTAGATTGTTGAATGCAAAAGTCAGAGCTGTTCCTACGGCCTTGTGGGAGATAGCAACACTCCAATTCAAGCCTTTGAACTAACAAACATCTCATCTCAACTCAACTGGAACAGAAAACAACCATTATGCTCTTTGATGCCAACCACAGCATGACACCCATGATGCTGTTGCAATCTATTTGGAATATAATTCTCACTTTTGTTTCATTAATGGGAGTTTGTCACTTGAGGCTTTTTTTTTTTGCAGGCTCATCTATTTTGTAATGTCTGAGAAATATATTTTTCCAGAGCTGTTCGTGTACATGGGTAAGGACAAAATTTACTGATGCCTTCAAAAAAAATTCTCAACCAATTTTAGCAATGCTGGTATCAAGAGTAGGATGGCCAAGGACAGACACACTGGGGCTGTTAATAGATTACATTTTTTTTTTAATCAAATTAATTACATGACACACTAATTAATTATTCAAATAGGATCATGGCAGATGAATAAATGTGTCAGGTTTGTTCATTATTTTTTGTAATTAATTGTGCTAAATTAACTTGAAGTTACTAAATTGACAGGCCTATAATGATATCTTATAATGTATGCATATATGGGCCATTCTACAGAATTGGTTCAAAGTCAGAGTTGGAAATGTCTTTAACGTCTTTTTCCACAAATTTTGTATGTAACAGCGCTGTCACCGTTACTGACGATAATATACGGCGTTACTATAATCTTCTTCGAGGTAAATTCTGTCTTATTCCTCTCAGCGCGTCTTCTTCCAAAATCGAAAAGTAGCCGAGATGAACTTGATGAATGTTCATGTTTGTTTACAGAGGCAATGTGGGCGTTTACCTACATGTCCACGCATCTCACATGGATGTTTAAAATTTAAAACGCAGAGCCACTTGGGGGTCTGATTACATTTGAGATAAAGAGTTTCGACAGCAAAAACTGGAGCTTACATTGGTATGATTCGGATTACTTTATCAGAGAATATTTGTTTTCGACGTGGCTTACTTCACTTAAAAGCAGAAATTCCATTCAGCTTTCTATACATATGTTTCTCATGTCTGTGAGGAATGTATTGGCGGAGATTCAGGTTGTTTTATTCACGTGTCTGTGAGGAGAGGTGACAGAGACCGACACGGCAGAGAACGCACCCTGTTTATTTTTTTATTTTACAAAAGCACATTGTTTTCTTGTTATTGTACACAAATAAAAATAGACCCTTTGCAGTTTCAAAATGACAGACCGCACCGGTGTGCCCAGAGGGTTAACAGTGTTCCCACGGGCTGTTTTTCATGTCCGCGGGTTGAAGCAACCCCAATAACATGATATTTAGCCCCTGAATGGTGTCTCTCACATTGTCCCACAGCAACATTAAAAAAGTTATTTGAAACATTTATATTAAATTATTATATTAAAAGGTAACACAATAGTTACTTTCCCTGGTAATTGGTTAGTTTTATAATGATTTAACTCACTTACTATTTGTGAGAAGTAACTAGTAACTATATATAAATAATATGCAAAAATATATATGTAAATATTTTCAAAAATGTATTTATTTATTTATTTAATAATCAAATAAATTTTATGACACACTTATAATTATCTATATATCTATCTGCTGTATCTATCTATGAATTAAATGATCTGGAAATTAATTTAACACCTAAAAGAACATTTACTACTTTTAATTTTTTTTTTTTTAATATTTAAACACATTTTTAAATATAATACATTTTTAAATATAATTACATTCATTTGGAAAAACTGTCAAGTCTGTCAGCAGATTTTAGAACTGAGCTCAGCCAAATGACACAGTTACTGACAAAACTGACAGTTTGAAAACCAAATATGCGTCTGTCCTTTGAGTTTGAGATGTCGTTTAGCTTACCATCTATGAGCTGATAGAGCTGCGATCCTGAAGTAATCTCGGCTGCCTCGCTCTTCCTTGTACCCTTCCTGTAGCGAATCTTATAGCCGGTGATCTCACCATTCTGAGCATCTGCTGGTGGAGGCTGCCATCTGACCATGATGCTCTACAAAGTTAACACATTTGAGAAAACCAAAAAAAAAAAAAAAAAAAAAAAAAAAAAAATCACACATTTAGATTTTATTCCAAGGCAATAACCACAGTTTATCAAAGGGGAGAATTAGCACTGCACCTCCTCCGGGCACCTACAGTACATGCAAAGTCACCATAGTAACAAGCCTGAGTGCAGGCATCTAACCTAAGTCATCGACTCCCCGAGGCATCCATTAGAGAATGTGATCGTCTCGCACATAAAGCATGCGCAAGTATATCAGTCCTGCAGCAGAGGGCATTGGGCGAGCAGCAGAGACCGGCCCGCGCCGAACCCATGAATAATAGATAAAGCTGTGAAGTGTAGAGGAGCCTGCGGGAATGCGGCTCAGGATGGATGGAGGAGGCTAGCTGCAGGGCCCACGGTGCCTGCTGGGATAATGAAGGCAGGGAGAGGGGCCGCCCAGCGTGGGTGGGGAATTAATTAATAGTATCCACAGTTGCCGTGTTCGCGGACCATGAGGGAATAAACCGAATTAAATCTGCACCATGTATGCAATTACTATATTTCAATTTTCTTACCAATTCCAGTTTACCTCGCTAACTACTGCTTGTGTTTTCAGCCAAACAAACTTGTTTTAATTGACTTATGGGTCACAGGGGTGCACGGTGCCACCAGTGGGGGCCTCACATCCTGTAAGTCATTGTGTTCATTATCCAACTCCCCCTGTCTTTAGCGTAGCACCCCAGGACCACAGGAGGGGGTCCTGATACAGTCCGTAGAAGCACGCTAATTAACCATCTTCTCATGCAATATACAAAACTGAAACTTAAAAAAAAGCTTCTGTCTGGGACTTAAAGCCTTTTTATTATTCAGTGCTAATTACTGAGCCATAAAACCCATTACAGGCTTCAAAGTGGGGTGGTCTGTGTATACCCACAATGCAAAGAGACCGCAATTAAACTGGATTGTTTTTGAAGAATATACGAGTTGTGCATGTGCAAAATTTGCTGTCACTAGGGTGCACTGGGTGTTTGCTAGGACATTGTTAGGTGGTTTTGCTGAATGGTTTATATGCTGTTGCTAAGGTGTTTTACCTTTAAGTCTTGAGTTACAGACCTTACGTGGCAAAGAAACAAGCAAGCATCTTGTTTTACTAGCTCTGTAGCATTGCTGTTGAAGAGCAATTAGCTGGTGAAGTGTATATTGTATATATATATATATATAATTTGATTTTATTATTTGACATTTTAAGAACATTCATGTCTGTAGCACTAATGGTTTTGTGCTGAAGTTAAAAGTCAACATAAAACACATTTTCCACCCTATTGTGACGTATATCCAAGTGTAAAAAAACTTATAGAATGAGAAAAAATGTAGGGTGGGACCTAATTTTGTTCATCAGGATTTGATTAGATTGATGAATCATTGTTTGCTAATTGCTGCGATTTTAATGTGAGTGACAGGTTGTTGGAGAAGAGGGACTTTTGTCCCAAATCGCAGGGTTATTATAGTTAACTAAAACTAAAACCATTATAAAATAAATAAATAAAATAAGTGAAATTAAATAAAATGTTAAAAATTTTCATTTAGTTTAACTTAATGTACTAAAATAACTTCCTACACTAAAATTGAAAGAAAAATGAATAAAAACTATACATATCTAAAAAAGAAAACTTGACAAAAACACTTTACAAAATCACAAAAACTTTAACTAAAATTAAACTGAAATAGGAATATATATATATATATACAGCTGCAAGCAGTGATGGGGTTCAACCGCTTTAATGCACATATGAAAAAAGAGATTATATATTATTTATTAAGCCTGTAATGACCTAAAACAATGATTCAAAAATAAAACCCTTTTTGGCAAATCCAGGTAATTTACCATAGAAATGTGTTAATGTTTTTAACGTTTATGACTGTTATAGCGCCATCTATGGTCTGAAACTTTGCATGCTTGTTAGGATCAGATTGACCGAAAAAACCTAGGACTAGTTCGCAAGATTAGGTGTTCCCAAAAATGCAAAATACCCTAAAATTAGCAATTTTTTTAGCAACAAATTTTGGGTGATGGACGAATTTGAGGAGTTTTGTCTGATGTGAGCCAAGGGTTCAGATGACATAAGACACTTGAGCCTGCGACGAATGGTTTAGGTGTTATGGGCAATTTCGTACGCTGTAATGCTCCCGTCAAGCCCATTGGGGCGAGCCTTGGTCACATTGTAGACGGTGTGAGTACTACCATCCCTCCAAGTTTCAAGTCTCCACGACTTATGGTTTGGCCTGCCCGATCAGGTTTACGTGGAGATTGCTGATCCTCGGCAATTCTAACAAATGCAACACATTTAAAACCCTAAAAATAAAAATACTATAGTATCTTAATGCTATTAAAACAAGACTGCAGTCTTACATGTTGTGAGAGGGAGGGGAAGTTATTTTGAAATTAATTTCATAAAATATATTCCATGAAAAAGAAGAATTGTTAGTTTTGATTTCATGGCGAGCTTGATACTTAGGCTCAGGGGTTTGTTGAAATTCCCAGGATGTGCAAAAGCAAAAGTCTTGCTTGCCTTACCAAACACCATGAAATAAAAGTGCTAAATGCATTATTTCAGCCCAAGACACTTGTCTACATATGACTAGAAATATAAACAGATTCATGAATAAAAACAACAGGAGGAAGACTTATTCCCAGGCAGCTAGACAAATATAAATTGTATCTCGAAAAAAGAGGAGGAGGTAAACACAGAGGAAGAATGAATGAGGACGTAAAGCTTTGTGACAGCATTCTAGCCAAGCACAGATGTGCTGCTCATCACAGTTAAATCACAACAACAGATGAGCGCCTTCTTCAGAGCTACTGTACACTTCACCCAGCAGCAGCTGGTGGCACATGGCCGGAGCCCAAACAACCTGACAGTCATTCACACTTACCTTAGAGTTCAGCACTTCAACCGTCATGTTCTGTGGCGGAGCACTGGGGACTGAACAGAGGGAGAAGAGTATTGGTTCACATATGCTCAGCTTTTATAAAGGCAAGACACTACAGCTGAACAGGGTCAAATTTTTACCTAACAGATACTTAACTAATAGAATACTTTCCCCAGTTTATTATTCACAATACATTAAACGGATAGATCACCCAAAAATGAAAATTTGAATATATTTGGAAGAATGTTGGTAACCAAAATGATGAGTCTGACAGTCAATGACTACTGTCGATTGTTTGGTTACCTACACTCTTCAAATGATCTTTTGTGCTCAACAGAAGAAAGAAACTCATACAGGTCTGGAACGACTTGAGGTAAGGAAATTATGACACAATTTAAATTTTTTGGTGAATGAGGCCTTTAAGACATTGTGTTCTCTGTAACGTATGGAAGCCCGTTTCCATCACTGAATAAAAAAAGAAAAAGGTTTTTTGCATCTTTTTCTCTTACAATTCTCTTTTTATCAGAATTGGGTGATACAAACGCGCAAGTCTGACTTTTTACAACTGCAAGTTATAAAGTCAAAATTGCGAGATATAAACTCACAATTTCTTGTTATATCCAGAATTGCGTGATATAAACTCACAATTGCTAGTTATAAAGTCAAAACTGCACAATATTAACTCACAATTGTGAATTATAGTTAGAATTGCGAGATAAAAACTCACAATTGCAAGTTACAAAGTCCAATTTTGAGGGGAAAAAAGACTGACGTTCCCATAATTACTTCTCAGAATTGTAAGTTTGTGTCTCACAAGTCTGACTTTGGAACTTCTAATTCAGAAATAAAGTCAGAATTGTGAGATGTGAACTCGCAAATGCGAGAAAAAAGAATTAGACTAGACTGAACTAGACTGAAAGAAGAAAAAAGCTCAAAACTGACCAGCCCTTACGAAACTTAACCATGGTTTTATTATAGTAAAATTGTAGTAACCATGGTTTTGTCTGTAGCGTTTTGCTTAAATGGCTCTCTGGTGTACTGGATTCTGATTCTAGTCAATACCAGCACTGAGTGGCCAAATATTTTTATATAATGACCACTAAACTGTATATTTCATCACGGTCTATGGCTTCTCTCATATCTCTTGTAGCACTACATCATGGCATTTTCATGCCATTTTCACCAACACGATTTAGAAAAGGTAACTGACACCATCTTGCAGAAACTGTAAGAAAAATGGCCTAGGAAGACTAATTTTACAGTGGGCATAAAACTTTTAACAGGTGGCTAGAAGCTCATGAGTCCCCAGTTGAAGTATCCTGTAATAACTGCAAAATAAAGTTTCATGGGTGGTAACAAATCTTTATGCCCAGCATTTTTTTTTCAATTTACTCACCACTGACAGGTGTGGCATAAAGTTAATTTTGGGCCTTGGTGATATTGCTCTGTTGATGTAACAACAACAGGGATATAGATGATAGTTGGTTTATTGCTGGCTTTGTTTATAGCCTAGTAGAGTTCTTGTATGAGACCCCTTATTACGAATATTTTGAGAAGTAAAAGACTACAGGGGTTTGGGGTAGAATGGAGAAAACTGACTATCAACACAAATGCAAAAAGCAAGATATATTATAATTACCATCAGAGTATGTGCGCACAGATATGTCCTCAGTGGACACTCCAGATCCATGTTTGTTATAGGCCACCACTCTGAAATTGTACTCTGTGAACTTCTTTAGTCCAGTCATAGTGTGTGACAATGTGTTCACATCCAGATCCTGACAGAATAGAGAGATTAGAGATACAGGCTGAATTATGACATCAGTAATAAAAAAATAGACTGAGGACATGCAGAAAAATAAATATAATTATCAGTATCAGTCAAAATATTTATATATATATATATATATATATATACATTTTTTTTTCACATATTTATAATTTCTTCATTAGGAAGCTTTGGATAAAAAAATATCTAATGTCAATATTATTAAAAAAAACAACAACAACACATTTCTATACAACTTCTACATAAATATTTATATTTGGGATTGGGCTAGAAGCATTTACTAGTATTAAAAAATACGAAATATGACATCTACTGTATTAAAAATTGTTAAAAATAATAAAACCGGTCCTCAGCTTGTGTTCGGGATAGACTGCAGAGCTCCATCTGTTCTCCACCATGATTATTTCACCCATATTATAAAATATCACAACACTTCTATACATGATATTACAGAGGCTGGGTGAAAGTGGTTTTACCTGCTCACTGTCCATGCCCTTCTCCATGTAGTAGATTTTATAGTTTTGGATCTCGCCATTGCCTATGAGAGGCATGTCCCAGCTGAGACTCACTGTGGTGGGGGAAGTGACCACTGCATGTAGGTTTGGAGCAGGACCAGGAACCTGGACTATTAAACAGCAAGAATGGAGAAAAATGAGAAAAACTGAATTATTATGAATTATATTTTATTTTTTATTTTATTACTGACACCTATTGCCTGTCACTGTTTGTCTTTGATAACTCCATTGATGCTTTGGCAATATCGTCTGTAAAACAGTCACGCCAATAAAGCACTTTGAAATTGACTTGAATAGAGGGAGTGATATCTCTTCTCAGCTGAGCATATGACAGTGGCATGTGTCGACAGACACCTCTGGCAGAATGCAGACTAACACACGCCAGCTCAAACTGCAGGATTGACGTGATTTAATTTGCTTAGCAGAGCGGAGAGAATGGAAATGAGATTCTATGTTGCTTAACTTTTGTTTACTTGCTAGGGTCATGAATCATTACATTCAATTATAGGCTCCGATGAGTGTCCGTTAAATCTGTTGTTTTTCCAACACGCTCACAACTGACATGCCTTCAGGGAGTCTTCATGTAGGGCCAATCTAAACTGAGCTCTACATTAACTGAAATATAATATAATTTAAATATCATGGACATACAACTGGCCAAGTAAGCTAGCAAGTAGTCATTTAGCAGACACCTTTATCCAAAGCAACCCACAATACACTTATTACATAGACAATCCCACTGGAGAAACATGGTGTTGAAGAATAGTTGACCAGAAATTGATTTTTTCATAATTTATTATCCGTGTGACTATTTCTTCCATGCGACCCCAAAGAAGAAATTATGAATAATGTTCACGCTGCTCTTTTTCATTAAAAAAAGCAAAAACAATGATTATGTATTACAAAAATAATATACTTAGAATAGAAAATTAAGTATGAACTGAACGTTTTCAGAAGTTTAATTGCACGTTAATTGCAGTTACATGAAAATGTATTACAGTTTAAGCTTACATTAAATGCAATTAGCTGAATTTTAGAGTGCTTTCTGACCCACTTAAGTAGGACTTACGCACATCATCTTTAGTAATTTCATAATTACATAATTCATAATTATTGTTTTCATAATATGGACAGTAACGTGTACTGCCAAAATTACTGACAAGCATTTACGATAAATTAAAATATAATTTAATGTCATTTCTAGTAAAACTTGTATCTGATGTAATGATTTGTAATTAAACTGTTATAATTTAGTACATTAAACCATATTACCTTTAAATAGTAATATTGAATAATATTGAAATGATATCAAATACTTTACATGTGCTTTCATATATTAAGTATAAAACACCACAAAAGATTATTAAAAGGTAACAGTTTAAAATAATACATTTTTAATTTTGACATTATTTCAAAGTTCACTTTTTAAAAGTGATATATATCATGAAAGTTTACTCTTTTTAAGTATGTTAAAGTGGCCTTTTATTTTATTTATATTATATTATCAATATATTTTCAAAATTTGAAGCACACTACAAGTGCACCTTTAATACAATTAAGCAGACTTCTTTTTCACAAAGGCAGGGGTCATTATAAAACAGCGTCATAGCATCATAAAAGTGGTTTATACGTTTCATTGACTATATTCCCAGTTCTCTGAAGTCATACAATGGCTTCATGCCAGGAACAGACTAAAATATATTCATTGCTTGCTGAAAATCACCACAAAGTGCCCATATGGCTTGAAATATAGCCTACAAATAGTATGGACTGCCTTTATGGTGCTTTTATGTCCTTTCTGGAACATGACAGTCTCTACATACAGTTGAGGTCATAAGTTTGCATGCACCTTGCAGAATCTGCAAAATGTGAATTATTTTACCAAAATAAAAGGGATCATACAAAATGCATGTTTTTTTTTTTATTTAGTACTGACCTGAAAAAGATATTTAACATAAAAGATATAGTCCACAAGAGAAAATAATAGCTGAAATTATAAAAATGACCCCACTGAAAAGTTTACATACACTTGATTCTTAATACTGTGTTGTTTTTATTTATTTATTTTTTGTTTAGTGATAGTTGTTCATGATAGTTGTCCCTTGTTTGTCCTGAACAGTTAAACTGCTCACTTTTCTTCAGAAAAATCCTTCAGGTCCCACAAATTCTTTGGTTTTTCAGCATTTTGTGTATTTGAACCCTTTTCAAACAACGACTATGATTATAAGATCCATCTTTTTACACTGAGGACAACTGAGGGACTCATATGCAACTACTACAGAAGGTCCAAACACTCACTGACGCTCAAGAAGGAAACACAATGCATTAAGAGCCAGGGGTGTAAACTTTTGAACAGAATGAAGATGAGTACATTTTTCTTATTTTGCCTAAATATCTTTTGTTTTTATTTATTTATTTATTTTTATTAAGTACTGCCCTTTGGAAGCTACACAAGATACTTGCATGTTCCCCCAAGTTAAATTTGCAAGTTAAATTTACTCTGATCTTCAAATTTAAAAAGTTTTCACCCCTCCCCCCCAGCTCTTAATGCATCTCATTTTGTGTCCCACAGAGACTTGAACCAGCAACCAGCCAATTAGCAACTTCTAGCCATTTTGCCACAAGTCTGCAACGACCATTTGATTACATTCATCCAGTAATAGTTACACTGAACCATCTTTCACGCTCGAGCTCTAATAAAAACTGGATTTGATGTCTTACATGAATCGATTTACAAACTTTTGATCACGCGTTTCTGGCATTTCAAACGACTGAGAGAAATCGCTTTATCTCAGCTCCACAGACATCCATTCTGTCCAACATCAACGCTTGCTTTTGATACCGATGTCTTACAGGATGGGATGGGGCGCCTACACCGGATTAAGTGCGCTCTACGAGCGTGTATGTGTGCTTAGATGACTTGTGTTCAGATTCATTCATAATGTTCGCAGCAATATGTGTGTCAGCCTCAGAGGCTGATCTCCACGCAGCGGGACTCCCGGTAGTGCCAGAATCCCGCTAACACACATTATAAAGTGCTTATAGCAGTCAGAGCCAAGGACGCACAGAGGAGCAAGTCTGACCCAGAAACAGCTTCTCCTCTGCTGTGTTTGGGCTGATAATGTTTCATGTTGATGGAGTCAGGCCATACACCTTCAGCGATGTACAAGAGGTGTGTCTGCTTAAAAGCCAGCAGGTGTTTACTTGTGCTTACCTATATAATGAGATTTTAAACTGACTTTGAGGCATCGGGGAAAGAAACCTCCAGAGAAAATGTTCAGCATAATCTTGCAGGCCCAAAACATATTCTAGACAAGCATAAACGCAAGTTGATTTCACGCATTGTTGCCTTCTGAAATTTGTCAAGAGCATAATTTGTAACGCAGCTGTGTTAAGTCAGTAAACATCACATTTTAATTAGTCCATAAATCTCATTTGAACACATTCTGACTGGATAAGTATGCAAACAGGAAGCGGAGATCTTACCTTCAGGCTGGGTGGCCACCCTCAGAGGCGCTGAGCTCTCTCCAGGGCCGTTTCTGTTGTGGGCCACCACGCGGAAGGAGTACTTGGTGTCTGGCATGAGGTTCTGAATGGTGACTTGCATTTCTCCTGGACGACTCGTGTTCACTATCCTCTCCCTGTACAACATCAGAAGAACACACGTGATATGAGACTGAAACAGGAGCTGACTGCAGATTCATTGGTTCAAAGCTTCTCTTATTCTTCAGTAGGCAATAACAGTTCATACAGAATAGCATTATAAATATTAATAAGAACAACGTGTGACTTAAAATAACGGCAACAAAAACAACAGAATACATGCATCAATAGCATTCATAATTAAAGACTTCTTGCAGGGTGAATGTCATGAAAACATGCCTGGTTGACATTTCACTACACAGTCAAATTTAAATTTATTTTATTTTTATTACATAATTACAGAAATACTATATATATTTTTATATATGTTATTTTATATACTTTTATATATAATATTGATTTATTTGCATTACAAATAAAGCCAATTTTGTGATTTTTGTGCATTAATGATATTATTTTACTGACAAGGACAAAAATGTTATTACCATAATACATCTGTATTTTTTACTTCACATTTTCTTGTAACTATCATTATTCTCCATGCTGTAATGCAGTATTATTTATTTAGTTAGTTAGTTAGTAAAAATACTAACAAATTTATGTATGCATTAAAAAATACAACAAATAATTTACAATCTAACTGTCAAATACTACATTCCAGTAACAAGTTACATTATTAGATTTTTATTTATTTATTTTAATGATAATGAGAATGGGGATTGTGCTATAATGAAATATAATTTCTTCAAAAAATACAACAAATAATTTACAATCTAAATGTTAAATACTACATTCAAGTGTTGGCATTATTACTTTACATTATTATTTTTATTTATGTTATTTTATTTTATGATAATAAGAATGAAGATTGAGATATATTGAAAACAGGCTTAATTTTTCTTAAAATATAATTTCCTGATTTCATTCATTTTATATTAGGAATAAACTTGACCGAGAAATATTCTTCACAGTTTCTGTTCTTTTTTTCTCCTATGCTCACCTGCATTTATTTGATCAAAAATATGGTAAAAACAGTAAATTTGTAAAATATCATTACAATTTAAAATAGCGGTTTCTATGTTATATACCAACAATAATAATAATAATAAACATATACATTTTATGTATAATATTTGTGTGTGTGTGTGTGTGCGTGTGTACTTGTTTTTGCTACATAGTGGGGACCAAATGTCCCCACAAGGATAGTAAAACCTGAAATTTTTGACATTGTGGAGACCGGCCTGTGGTCCCCACAATGTTAAAAAATTATTAAAAATAGTAAATGGTGTTTATCTGAAAGTGTAACGATGCAAACGTTTTCTGTGAGGGCTAGGTTTAGGGTTAGGGTTGGGTTAGGGGATAGACAATATCCGTTGGTCAGTATAAAATCTATAGAAGTCTATGGAAAGTCCCCACAATTCACAAAAACAAACATGTGTGTATGTGTGTGTGTGTGTGTGTATATATATATATATATATATGTATATATATATATATATATATATATATAGGGCTGCAAAACGATTAGCCGCAATTAATCAATTTAAAATAAAAGTATGTTTACATACTATATGGGTTTGTACTGTGTATATTTATTATGTATACATAAATACACACACATATATGTATATATTAAGGAAAAATATGTTAGTTAAATTATATACAAGTTTTTGTTTTTGTTTACATACAAATACATACAATACATACAAATCTTTGTTAAAAAATATGTGTGTGTATTTATATATACATGATAAATTTATTTTGAATCACTTAATCACGGCTAATTGTTTTGCAGCTCTAATATATATATATATATACATATATATATATATATATATATATATATATATATTCCTGTCCTGTCAAAGCAGATATAACTCCTTCAATGTCAAATAATCCTTCATAAATTATTGTAATATGCTGATTTGGGGCATAAGAATATTTTCTATTATTATATATTAAAAATAATGGCGCTGCCCAAAATTTTTTAATGTTCTTTGATTAACAGAAAGTTCAAAAGAACAGCATTTATTTAAAATATAAGTCTTTTGTAACATTAGAAATGTTTACTATCATTTTTTTAAATGTTATGATTTATTAATAAAGTACAATTTCTTTAAAAAAATCTTACTGACCCCAAACTTTGGGAACTGTAGTGTATATATAAATGATACATAAATGCCCTGCCTGTTATTGCCCTCCACGCTGTAGTAGACCGAGTAGGTGACATCATCTCCATGCGGTTCAGCAGGAAGGCGCCAGGTCAGCTTGATGAAACGGGTGGAGACCAGGGAGGCCACAACATCACGTGGGGCGGAGGGTGTGGGACCAGCGCCGCCTCTGGAGCCTGGCATTAGACGGTCAGTAGTGGCACGGGTCAGTGAGGTGGGAGGGGGTGAGGGGATAGCTACATCTTTGAGTGCAGACAGTAGGGTGGCGGAGGTGAAGCGGGTGAGTGAAAGCAGAAATAAAGGGTGGAGACGGGTGTACAGTGAAGTCACACAGAAATTCAGGGAGGGAGGGAGTGCAAAACAAAGGAGAACAGAACAGAGGGAACACATAAAAAGAAAAAACAAAACAAAAACCATAACACAATGGCTTCCATGACAGGAAATCAACAAAACAATGAAATAATCTCAAAGAAACATGAAAAATGCAATCATAATGGAAGAATGCCAAGCATGTAGCTGCAGAAAAAACATCTGAAGTGGAAAAAATGATGGAAAACTGAATCGCAGAAGGCATACTTTTTGTATTTTTGTATTACAGTATTGCTATCAAATGGCATTTGTGCCTTATATTGCTTTTGTACTTCAAACAATGTGCCATGGTTTCATAATTATAAACCGTACATATAAACAAATGAGATTTCAGGACTAATGACATCAAAAACCTGAGACGATCATTCTTCTTGCAGCATACAGTTGAGGTCAGAATCTGCAAAATGTTAATTATTTTACCAAAATAAGAGGGATCATACAAAGAGCATGTTATTGCTTATCTAGTACTGACCTGAATAAGATATTTCACATAAAAAATGTTTACATATAGTTCACGAGACAAAATAGTAGTTGAATTTATAATAATGGCCCGGTTCAAAAGTTTACATCCCCTTGATTCTTCCTACTGTGTTCTTACATGAATGATCCACAGCTGGGTTTTTTTTTAGTGATAGTTGTTCATGAGTCCCTTGTTTGTCCTGAACTGCCCGCTGTTCTTCAGAAAAATGAGGGACTCATATGCAACTGTTACAGAAGGTTCAAACGCTCACTGATGCTTCAAAAGAAAGAAACACAATGTTAAGAGCTGGGGGGTGAAAACTTTTGGAATTTGAAGATCAGGGTAAATTTAACCTATTGTAAGTATCTTTTGTAGCCTCTGAAGGGCAGCACTAAATGAAAAAATATGATATATAGGCAAAATAAGAAAAATGTACACATTCCCATTCTGTTCAAAAGTTTTCACCCCCTGCTCTTAATGCATCGTTTTTCCTTTCTGTGAGCATTTGAACCTTCTGTAATAGTTGCACTGAGCCCCTCAGTTGTCCTCAGTGTGAAAAGATGGATCTCAAAATCATACAGTCATTGTTGGAAAAGGTTCAAATACACAAAAATGCTGGAAAACCAACAAATTTACGGGACCAAAACGATTTTTTGAAAAAAAAAAAAAAAAAAAAAAAAAACGCAGGCAGTTCAACTGTTCAGGACAAACAAGGGACTCATGAACAACTATCACTAAACAAAAAACACTTGTGGATCATTCAGGTAACAATACTGTATTGACAATCAAGTTTATGTAAACTTTTGAACCGGGTCATTTTTTATTTTAAATGTCATTATGAAATATCATATTCAGGTCAGTATTAAATAAACAATAACACTTTGTATGGTCTCTCTTATTTTGGTAAAATAACTAACATTTTGCAGATTCTGAAAGGGGCATGTAAACTTTTGACATCAACTGTATTTTGATTGTTGAGAAAAGAAAGATTTTTTTGTGAATGTCATGTGGGTTTATATGTAGATGAGTAAATAATAAAAAGATTTCTTTTTGTGTGAATTACACAACTACTCTTTTAAGCATAGCTGGGAAAAATCCAAGCTGATCTAAAGAATGCTGAAGCACGGAGGGCTATCCATTTTAATCACTAGCATACGTCTAGAGGTCCAAGGCTTTACGAGCTTCACACAGATATGCAAAATATTTCATGCTGAGGCCTCTGTGGTTAAATCTAAGGACGTCGGACTGTTGTTTTCTACCAGTCGAGTGAAACTCAAGACACAAAGAAGCCCTAAAAACGTGTCAAGATTATTTGCTTTTGTGGACTGCAATAAAGTTGCGCTTTTGGCAACAGCAGCTCTTTGAATTAAACAAACTGTGTTTCATTTGCATCTGCCAAAAGAAGCAGCTGTGAAAGAACTGAACATCAAGGAAATATAATGTGTATATGTTTAATGTTCCATGTCATTCATAATGTGAGTAGAATAAAATGTCTAAAACAAGTAACACTATTGTCATTTTTTTCTCTGTGCTAACCAGACTGAAACAATCAGCACACAGCACCAGAGAAAATATCTCATCTCATTTACATTTAAAAAATCGTGTCAAAAAGATCAATAACACTTATGAGCTTTATACCTCAAATGGCAGGAAAATTCTGAAAATATCTCTCAAAAAAACAGAAAGAGAGAAAAATGGACAAGATTGTGGACTTCTACAAAGAAAACTCACAAATGAGAACAATAAAACCAAAAATAAGTATCTAAAACAGAGAATAAAAAAATCAATATGAACTCAAAGAAAGATCAGTAAGTATCCTGAGGTATGAAAGAGTAACTCTGAACAATACAGTTTCCCTCTGCTAGTTAACTGAGGGTATAAAAGTACCACATAATACTGAAAAAAAGAACAGCAAGATGCATTATGTTCAGATCTGCTCTTTGAATTACTTTATTCTGAAGACAGTGAGTGGGAGAAGAGACTGATAATGCAGACCTGTATAATATACACTAATAGCAGCACTCATTAGCTTATAGTTTCCCCTAAATGACAAGATCCATTAGATCGAGAGCAAATTAAACATTAGTTGTAGCAATTACAGTTTTCCATAAAGACGAGCCATCAATGTTCATCTGTCTAGCCGCAGGGAGAAAAAAAATTATATCATTCAGCATTTATCTCTGGTTTAGCTTTGTGTGGTGCGTGACTTTCTCTCTGTAGTTTTTCTTTTCCCTCTGGCTCAGTTCACTTGGCAGCCATTTTGCTAACATAAGGAGGCAGCTGTTTTCTAGTCATGTATAGTCAAGTACAGCTTTTATGAACTTGATTAGTGACAGAACGCCAAAACTTACATTCAAAAACGTCAAATCATCAATAAAATCAATTGTGTCATTACAACAGCTTAAATCAGGCTCCAGCTTATCTGGATTTGTATTCTAGACTAGGCAATGGCTGTTTTGAGAGAATGCCGTCACTCAGAATTCAACAGCCTAGCGTAATGCTTACTGCATATTGTGGAACAAACACTAAATTCTTTAAATGAAAGTTCCCACAATGCTGAGGCCTGGTCACACCACCAACACTAACTGCATTTCCATTACTCTTCAAATCGAGCAAACTGAAATGTCCAATGGAAACACAGCAATTTCGCAAAAGCTCTCATATATCGTTTTTTTAGGCAATTCAAAAAAGGAATATATCAAGAAACTACAATGGAAAAAATGGCAATGTTTTTTTTTTTCACATTTACAGCTCACTTGGCATACATAAAAGTCACACGATAGGTTTTTAATGTACTATAACCTCCAAGAAACATCTCCAATGTGGCTGCTCACAAGTATAAGGGGCTTTCCTTGCCAATAATGCTTGAATAACCCCTTACTTACACTGCACACTCCTGCAGTACACTATGGCTAGTGCAGTGGCTGCGATATACATAAACCTACCAACATCAGTCAGCATGACCTATCGCGAGAGGACATATTTACGTTTTAGTTGCATAATGTTGGTTAATGGGAATGAAGTTTTATATGTGAATTTTTAAAGTATCACACCAGAAACAAGTGACGGAAATGTGAAATTTAGAATAAAAATCCCTTAATTTGCAAAAAAAGTCTTTATACTTGCATGCAGTGGTTTTTCAGGCAATTTCAAAAAAGGCATATATCACAAAAGTGCAATGGAAACAGTTTTTCTCTTTTTTTGCATTTACAGCTCACTTGTTAAGAATTAACACTTAATTAAAAATTACGTTTTAGTTGCACAGCATCGGGTAATGGAAACAGTCATTTCGCAATCTTTTTTTAAATCAACAAATATAAATGTTTTGCGCAAATCTGTAATGAAAACGCACTTAGTGTTTAATCTAATTTTTGCAAACCAATGCGTAAAAAACGACAGGTTGAATGAAACCCTGTTTTTATGTGAATTTTGAAGTATCGCATCGGAAACGAGTTATGGAAACAGCAAATTTCAAATAAAAATCCCTTAATTCGCAAAGAAGTTTTTACGCTCGCTTGAGGTGGTTTTTGACTTGTGTGAATAATGTGATATGGAAACACATTTGCCCAATAAACTCCTCCATGTTGCATCAAAAAAATCATGTGACTTTGCACGACTGGACAGCAACTTGACTAACTTGTTGTACAGCATCTGAAATGCTGTCATGGTCATTCTGAAAAGCCAGAGCCAAGTCTGTCATCAAAGTTTTTCTGTATAATTGCTACCCAGAACTGTCTTACACAACTGCATTCCCAAACAGCAGGCATCCGCCTCCAAAAGCAACGACCACAGACAAAGTCTGCTCTCTCTGAAGTGCAAGTAATTATATATGAAAATTATTATATTCAGTGGCTTCTCTCACTTTTCTTTAGTGATATTTAGTGTCATTTTATTCTTTTTGACTAGGACGCAAAATATAAACATTTTATGCAATATTTCAATTTTTTCACAACTTTGGATGCAAACTCAGAGACTGTCATATCTTATTTGTCAGCCAGTTTTCTTCACATTGCGATGAAACAGAAATGAGAAAAAATTATGTCGCATTGACACCATGTCAATGTCTGTACACATTAACAGCCTTTCATTTAAAATACAGCAAAATACAGTTTATCAGCAAATTTTCAAACTGAATATTCATTTTGGTGTGAACAGGCTTTTAGGAAGAAATATTCTTAGGGGCCTTTTACTCACAACATGTTCAAAAACAGCATAAGATGCTAAACTAACAAGGATATGTGGTATGAAGGTCAAAAATCTAGTTTACAAAGAAAAACTTTTTTAAAAAGTACACCAAGCTGAAGTTTTAATGTCCTCATAGACAAAAAGGAATAATGAATAGAAAACGTTTTTCAAGCATACATTTGTCAACTAGGATGCTATCAGGATGATCACAACCATCAGATTCAACCGTCTCCTAAGTGTCTGTCTGATGGTGAATGCAGTCATGTGATGAACGGTTGAGAGCAGCAGAAGATTAATACCGATTCTATTCATAGCAGAGAGCAATAGCTGGTGCCATTGGAACAGATGGTGACTTCTCCTTATTAATGATACACACTGTAGCTAAGCAAAAAAGGTCACAAGGCCTTTGGTGTTAAAATGTAAATGTAAAATGATTATTGTTAACTCTATGTTTGCTGTAAATCGTTGTAATTATGATTTTAATACTAAGCAAATAGTATTTTGGGAATATGCTAATTAGTTTCTCAATGGCTGCACAGAGCAATAATGGTTGTGTACTATGTAGGTCACCAAGAATCCAAAATAGGTAATTGTACATGAGGATATGGGAAAAACATAAATGTAGGAAAGATTGCCTCATTCACCTCTATGTACTTATGATGTCGCTGTCTGAGAGTGAGCGGAGTGCGCTGCTAATGACCACTTAAAAGCTCCTACTTTCATCTTACACAGAAGAATATGGACTGAAATGGTCACGAGTACAGGAGATGTGACACAGTCTCTGCTGCACACATAAAGACTTCATCCATTGGCACTAAATCTTACACCCTCTCACTATTGATCTAAGGGAACATGCTATTAGCGTGAGGGGTCTGGAAGGGGTTGAAGACTTCCTCATATTGTGCAGAGACATGAAAACTGGGTTATTTCATTCATTCTCACTGTTCATGTCATAACATGACAGAATTGACTGCTGCTGAAATGCGGAGCAGCTCTTGACCTATAGACAGTAGCTAAAAGCCACACATGAGTGTTTTGAAGAGGAGAAATGGCCAGCTCAATCACACACATATCTATAGGTTTTGCTCCCCTGGTATATATTTTGTAAAGCTGTTCGGTGCTAATGGTCACATCCATGATAGACCAATTACAGTATAGTTTTGCACAACTGAACCTTTTTAGTAATTGATTATTATGATGCAACAGGTTTCTAGTGACCAGATTTATCTGGGCTAGGGTTTTCATTAACTAAAACAAAAACCTAAAAGAAAAACATTTTTATTGGCTTAAATTAAATTATGTTATCTATGCACACCGACCCTATATACTCTGTGTGACTCAACGCAACGACAACCAATGAGATATTTGATGTTTAATGCAAAGTTTTCGGGCTAATGAGAATTGATGGTGGGTGAGAAGTTTCTACATAGTTTCAACATTTATTTACATATTTAAGACTCCTGTTTTCCATAGTATGTCTAATTTAAAGAGTTACTCCACCCCAAAATGAAAATGTTGTCATTAATTAATCAGTTACCCCCATGTCAGTCCAAACCCATAAAAGCTTAGTTCGTATTCAGAACACAATTTAAGATATTCTGGATGAAAACCGGGAGATTTGTGACTGTCCCATTGAATGCCAAGTCACTGTCAAGGCCCAGAAAAGTATGAAAGATGTCGTCAAAATAGTCCATCCGCCATCAGTGGTTCAACCATAATTTTACGAAGCTATGAGAATAGTTTTTGTACAGAAAGAAAACAAAAATAACAACTTTATTCAACAATTCGTCTTCTCTACGTCACCGTAGAGCCAATTTGGAGACTATCCGCTGAGCGCTATTTTTGTTTTCTTTCCGTACAAAAACTATTATGGTTGAAACACTGATGGCAGATTGACTATTTTGATGACGTATTTCATACTTTTCTGGACCTTGACAGTGGTATTTACTTGGCATTCATTGTCACAGTCACAAACCTCCCGGTTTTCATCCAAAATCTTAAATTGTGTTCTGAAGACGAACGAAGCTTTTACGGGTTTGGAACGACATGGAGGTAAGTGATTAATGACAAAATTTTCATTTTGGGGTGGAGTAACCCTTTAAAGCACTCATCATCTTTGGACAACATCTTTTTCCAAGGAAATTAGTCATAAGATCATGTCCTGTTTGAGCCTGAGTTGAAAGGAATTAGATTTTTGGAAAACAACTTTGAAAAAACTAAATGGCATACCAGCTTTTAATAAGCACCAGTCTATACTCTGGTGCTTATGTTTCTCTAACTCATACAGCACAGACAGTTTGCCATACATTACAGACAAAATGAATCATAAAACATACAGTTAGGTACGTTGTTAACTTCAGTCACATAAAGAAAAGAACATTCTGAATAGAGCAAAAAAAAAAAATAGAGAATAAAAAGAAAAGAGGACTATTTGCATTACAATGTGTCAGGATTACAATACAGTTTCCACTGCAATTTGCTGGATAAACTATTTGGGTCACACTGAAATGATCAGAGACACTCTTTCCAACCATTATGCATAGCCATCATGTGTTAATGTATTTGTATTTTTGACATCAAAACAGAAGTGATTACTGAACCATTTTTCAGCTTGAAATTGCTAAATGGAAAGGGCAGAATGTTTTGAGTTAAAGCTACAGTATCTTTTCATTGTGCATAAAATTCAAAAAGTTAGATATTTCATATCTTCAGGTTTTTCTTGACAATATTATCTATTGTTTTGTTTTAGTAATAAAGAGCAAGAGAAGAAAGCAAAAAGAATAATTTTTAATAAGCGGAGTTACTATGATATTCAAGAAGCCAAGTACACGCTAGTCTTTGTCATTTTTCATTGGAGATATGGCTGGCCCGCAGCGATTTTGCATTGGATCTGAAGCGGGCACCATTGCAGCGGTGACAGCAGTCTATCTCTTCAAAGTAAACATCATGAATACGAGAGGATGATGGATTAAAGGCCATCAACACCCCTGTTGAGATTAAACAGGTCTCTCACGTGATGGAAAGCAGCACACCATCTCCTGAGACGCCTTGCTTCCATAGTCTGAGAGATGAAAGCCGGAGCAGCAGGGCAGATCTAGGGGGAGGCACGGGCACCTCGGCGGGACGTACCGCCCAGCACGAAAGCACAGGATTATGGGTCGCAGCGTGATGCTGGCAGGGGACTTCCTCTGTGTTTGCTGGGAAGGCAGACGCCCATCTGGCATGTCATTACTGTATGTCTATACCCAAGCCTCTCCGCCCAGCTACATCGGCCCTCTGGGTCAGCAAGCAGAGCCCCCATTCCCTCCTGCACCTGCTAAACCTCCGCCTGCTTCATCAAAGAGCTCCAGTCCTCATGCTCAAGTCCGTCAGCTAAATAATTTATTTTCTGACATGCACTTTAGTCCCATTTGTCATGCTCAGTCCCAATACCAAAAATATCACTGTGCTCCTTTGAGAAGCTTTGGCTCGGGGTATTTGTACATAGAAAAGTATCTGCAACAGCACTTTGTTTGAACAGCAAACTAACATCAAACATGAGATTATTATATCACATCAAATCACAGTTAAGATGAGATCATGAGAATTCACAAATTCAAATGTTTTTATGCCTTTAAAAGGGTCATGACACGAGAAATTAAATTTGCAGTGATCTTTTGGCATATAAGAGGTCTTTGTACCATTAAAACACCTGAAAGTTTCATAGCTTAAATGAGAAGTTCACTTCCAGAACAAAAATTTATAGATAATTTACCCACCCTTCATCATCCCAGATGTTCATGTCTTTTTTTCTAAAGTCATAAAGAAATTATGTTTTTTGAGGAAAACATTTTAGGATTTCTCTCCATATAGTGGACTTCTATGGTGCCTCCGAGTTTAAACTTCCAAAATTCAGTTTAAATGCAGCTTCAAAGGGCTCTAAACGATCCCAGCCAAGGCAGAAGTGTCTTATCTAGCTAAACTATTGGTTATTTTCTAAAAAAAATGTAACATTTACTTTTTAACCTCAAATGCTTGTCTTGTCTAGCTCTGCGTGAACTCTGTGTATTCCAGTTCATGACAGTTAGGGTATTTCGAAAAACTCCCATCTCATTTTCAAAATCATCATTCATCGCTGTTTTACTTTTTTTGTAAAGGGCGTTTGATCTTTTTTGCATGTTCACTTTGTAAACAATGGGACGGTACTTCTGCTGTGATGTAGGACGATTTTGAAGTTGGAGTTTTTTGACCTACCCTAACTGTCTTAAACCGGAATAAACAGAGTTCATGTAGAGCTAAACAAGACGAGCATTTGAGGTTTAAAAAGTATTTAAATTGTCAATTTTTTTTTTAAATAACCAACCGCTTCACTATATAAAACCCTTCTTCCTCGGCTGGTTTAGAGCCCTTTGAAGCTGCATTTAAACTGCATTTTGGAAGTTCAAACTCATGGGCACCACAGAAGTCCACTATATGGAGAGAAATCCTGAAATGTTTTCCTCATAATTTCTTTACGACTGAAGACAGAAAGACATGAACATCTTGGATTACCAAGGGGGGAGTAAATTATCTGTAAATTTTTGTTCTGGAAGTGAACTTCTCCTTTAAAACGTCCTCCTCATTATAAACAAAGCATTTATTTAACCAAGCTCCAAAAATAGCTATTTTGGATAAAGTGCATGATGAAATGCATGATGAAATCACCCGGGCACAAACATTTGCATAAACACTGCCTCCAGATCAAGGCATTGACAAATAGTCATCGTCTCACCATAGGCCCCGCCCACTGGCATTCAGTCATTTAACGGCTTACACCTTGAAATTACAATCACTGCCGCTATCTTGTCTAAATTGTAATTGAAAAAAATAGGGATAGTAATCTCATGATTTCTCATAGTTGTGAATTTTGTGACCAGGAAGCTGCTGTGCAGTCAGCAATATAATCGATAACAACCACTGAGTTCTCTAGGATGAGACGGTGAGCTGGAATAACAGAACTCACACCCTATTAAAATGGCATCCTATGAGAGGCAGACCGGAGCTGAACTGTGGCTCTATAGCCTCAGGGCTGTGGAGGCTCCCAGCAAAACAGGTCAGGTCAGACAGCATGCAGATTGTCAGCATGCATGGAAGACATACCGATTTGAAATAGTTTTTTATGTATGCATGCACTAGACTGACATCTTTGACTCTTGTGCCACTTCTTGATGCTTCAGTGTCTTAAAAACATTAAAAAGCACACATTCAGCTCACTGCCGCATCAAAAAAATTCTACTCACAGCTGATATTTAACTTCATTTTTCTTAATTTTCTTCATACCTCAAGTCTTATACACTATTTCATCTTAAAAGGATAGTTCACCCAAAAAAGAAAAATTCTGTCAGAATAAAAATTCAGATATTTTTGATGAAATCCAAGAGCTTTCTGACCTTGCATAGACAGCATTGCAAGTACCGTTAAAGGCCCAGAAAGGTAGTAAGGAGATCATTAAAATAGTCCATGTGACCATCAGTGGTTTAACTGTAAAGTTATGAAGCTACGAGAATACTTTTCGACGCACGTTCAAAAGAGCACCACATGTATGCGCCATGGTACTCTCGTGAGCGTGTGTTGAAGACTGAACATACTAGAAAGTCTGTACATAAAAGAGCATTCAAAACAAGCAAAAATGAATGATGAAGGCATGGCCAACAAATCCAAATCAGCGTGATCTATAACAAATTTTTATGTCTGAAGCTGAAGAAACACCTGTAATAAGCTTGAAGCAGTAATCTAGTATTGGATTCTGACAATGTTTTTTTGGCACATCGTAAGACTAGCTTATTTTTTTATTTTGGTGAAATTAAATTTCTTGATTCTCCAACAGAATAATTCCTTTGAGTTTAGTTACAGCTACAGGCTTTATAATGTCAACTAAATCACATCAATATTCCAGCCAGTGAGTGATGAATCTTGTAAACAAAGCAGAGATGTTGGAAAGCAGCTTGAGGGCTCTTTCTGTGGCCATAAATAAGTGAAGCATATTTGCTCTGCTGTTAGCCGTGTCTGGCACACAGGCCTAGTTAAAGTGTCATATGAACACAGTGAGAGGCCTCAGCGGAGACATACTATTTATGTTTTATGGCTCCACAGGCTCTACAGCCAAGATATAAACACAAATATAGCCCAAATCAGCATTGTATGCTCTCAGATCAATCACCCTGTCTGCCATTGTACTCAGACACACATCAAAGCTTCATCTATCATTTTTTTACAAACATACCTGGGACTGAAGCCCACAGTAATAACTGTAGCCAGTGGTGGACAGTAACAAAGTGTGTTTTACTTAGTTACTTTACTTAAGTACATTTTTCAAGTATTTAAGAGTATTTTTATTTTGAGACAGTTGTTATTCACTTCATTCTAAAGCATAATATCATACGTTTTACTACATATCATGTTTTGAAAACAAAAATATTGACTTTATTCAACAATTTCTTCTCTTCCACAGGTTCACAAGAGTACCACAAAGCATCGAGTGACACAGAAGATTGTCTGAAAATTCATTATTTTTGTTTTCACTGCGCACAAATAAAATATTCTTGTAGCTTAATAAAATTGCAATTGAACCACAGATGTCACATGTACTATTTTATGTGTCCTTACTACCTTTATTGCTCTTGAACGTGATTTTTTTCATCAAAAATATCTTATTTTGTGCTCTGAAAATGAACAAAGGTCTTACGGGTTTGGAACAACATGAGGGTGAGTAATTAATGACATAATTTTCATTTCTGGGTGAACTATCCCTTTAAGCACTTGAATGCAACCATCACCCTTCACTGTGTCCAAGCTCTTGTATGGCTTTCCTCCACTCCATCACCCTTCACACTGCTGGAGTGGCTGCTGCAAACACAACCTTCAGAAAAATAACCCGCAGAAAAATGCAGTTCTGTCTAGAAACAGATGCTGGGAAATGGGTTTTGTGGGGTGTTTTTGCCATACAAGGTTTTTGGAATTGAGCGATAAAAGAGCCTAGGAATGAAAAATTGAGGAAAAAAGATAAATGTTTTTTTCCAGTTGCCATGAGTCTTTAATAATAATAAGTCACTGCCAGGAAAACAAGCATTCAAATGCAAATATGGAATTAGAATTAATCTGGGGAAAATAAACAAGCTCAAAGAGTGAGACAACATCAAATTGTCAGGTCACGTCCTGATCTCATACCAGCTATATGACTAACACTTTTTTCAGTGCTTGTCTTGACCCAAATTTTTCATAGTGCTGCTTTGCTGCTCCACAAAAACTACAAAAATTCAACACAGCTTGTTGATTACAATGTAGTTTCCATGGTTAAAAAATGTCATGTTTTGCTTGTTGCAAAAATCACCACCGTATGTAAAGGAGAAGTTCACTATTTACAGATCATTTACTCACCCCCTTGTCATCCAAGATGTTCATGTCTTTCTTTCTTCGGTCGTAAAGAAATTATATTTTTTGAGGAAAACATTTCAGGTTTTTTCTGCATATAGCAGACTTCTATGGTGCTCGCGAGTTTGAACTTCCAAAATGCTGTTTAAAATACAGATTCAACGGGCTATAAACAATCCCAGCTGAGGAAGAAGGGTCTTATCTAGCGAAACGATTGGTTATTTTCTAAAAAAAAAATGACTATTTATATACTTTTTAACCTCAAATGCTCATCTTGTCGTAACTTTTTTAGAAAATAACCAATCGTTTCGCTAGATAAGACCCTTCTTCCTCACCTGGGATCATTTAGAGCCCTTTGAAGGTTATTTAAACTGCATTTTGGAAGTTCAAACTCACGGGCACCACAGAAGTCCATTATATGGAGAGAAATCCTGAAATGCTTTTCTCAAAAAAACAATTTCTTTATGACTGAAAAAAGAAAGACATGAACATCTTGGATGACAAGGGGTGAGTAAATTATCTGTACATTTTTGTTCTGGAAGTGAACTCCTTAGGGTGTTGTGAGCATTTGCCAGGGTGTTGATATTCAATAGCTAAGGTGTTTGCTTGGGTTGTTATGACTCTTTTAGTTGCCCCTCACAAATTCTGCTCTTTTTAATTTACAAATCATGAGCAAATCTGCATAAAAATCTCTACTTAAGGTAATCACAGCATGTCAAATCTAAAGCATTGTGACTATGGGGAAAATACAATGCTGCATTACACTAATGAGAATGGGAGCATATATTCCCTTACAGAAAAATATAATGAGCACGTTTCACAGACTGCGCAACAAACTCCCAGTCTTTAACTTAATAAACTCAGCAATCAGCTCTAACAATAAGTGAAGATAGGCAACTGTGTTTCTCCATTCACCATGTGCTTGTCCAGATGGCAGCGAGAACTGAGGCTTCAAAAAGCCTCCAATCAGACCTGTCTAGCAGCTTCTACTAGAACAAGCTGAGAAGCCTGCCAAAATAAAGTGTTTACAACCATTTCATACGAGAGGAGCAAAGAGTACAGCAAAGCCCCAAAGAGAATTCAGAGAGACTCTGGCTTCATCTCAGAAAGATAAAAATTTCACAGAAACAGAGTGACAATCTGACAACTACTACTTTCTTCATTCTGTACTGCTCGTATATGGTGGATTTAAATTTTAAAACTGCTAAGGCAAAAATCACTAACTCAATATTATTAGCTTTGGTGTGCTTGTCCTTCAGAGTCATAAATGGACAGTAATACATTTTGCCTGGCAAACCTACAGACCAGAACATCATAGAGACATTAGAGGTGGGCTCATATGGGTGCATTTCCCAAAAGCACTGTTAGCCAATTATGGTCACAAGTTACACATCACATATGGTGAAATAGTTCAATGATTCATTGTTTCCCGAAACGAACATAGCAAACTTACGTGGTTGGAACTACAGCTTTCAAACTGTGGTTAGAAGCATATGTTCTTGTTAGTAAGACATGTGGAATTCAAGAAATCGTGCTCTTGGGCACAGTATGCAAGCTAACATGCATACTATCTATATCTTCAATTTCATGGTAATAAATATACATTTCAATCTATTTTTGTTAGCTTGTCCTCAATAATTGCCTTTTTTAAGAGTGTGCATGTGTGGAAATGCGTAAGGGAGCCTCAAATAAAGCAAAAAAACAAGGATCAAAAAATAGTGAATTGGTCATCAGCTGGCATGTTTGTTACAGTGGCATCTCTGAGATCTTGATTTGATGAATTAGTAGAATTTATGACATTAACAACCATATTGTGAGACCAATGTGGTTCAAACCACAGAGATGCGACTGTGTTTGGGAAACAGACGTGACTAGCTAGTTTGTTTCTACAATGATGCATCATACTAGGGAGGTTAAGCAGCGGGTTGCATCGGTGTTTGGGAAACTCACCCATGTTCAGTAAGTAATTTCCCAGCAATCTCCCAGAACACCATTTCAACCGCATATTTAACATTAAACTCTAGTCCTGGCGCACACATGCCCGTGAGCGCATACACACACTGAACAGGTGGCACTGCCAGAGAGGAAGCTGCAGCAGATGGCATCATGCACCTGACTTACACCAACACTACTATACCTTCAATTAGATCTGAATTAAAAAAAGATCATCTACATGGATACATCCTCCAGTTTCTGGAGATGATTAAGGCTGTTTAATGAAATACTAAAATAGTTGTGATTTAGTTCTAAAACTAAATGAACTGGTATTATTATTAGAAGACTGTAATGAGATGTTACGAACACTTTAATTTGAGATTTAAATGATATTTAAAGGGACAGTTCACCTGAAAATCAAAATTCTGTCATTAGTTTCTCACCCTCATGCTGTTCCAAACCCACAAGACCTGTGCTGATTTTCGAAACACAAATGAAGATATTTTTTATGAAATCCAAGAGTTTCCTGATTCTGTAAAGACAGCAATACAACTACCACGTTCAAGGCCCGGAAAGGCAGTAAGGACATCGTTAAAATAGTCCATGTGACGTTAATTTTATGAAGCTACGAGAATTCTTTTTGTGCACAAAGAAAACAAAAGAAGACTTTATTCAACGGGTCAATATTTTTGTTTTGTTGTGCACAAAATGTATTCTTGTAGCTTCATAAAATTAAGGCTGAACCACTGCTGTCACATGGACTATTTTAACAATGTCTTTACTACCTTTCTGGGCCTCAAATGTGGCAGTTGCGTTGCTGTCTATGCAGGGTCAGAAAGCACTCAGATTTCATTAGAAATATTTTAACTAATGACGGAATTTTCATTTATGGGTAAACTATTCCTTTAAAAGTGTACTAAAACTAATACAAGAGCCTCCCAGGAGGAACTAGGTGATACCAAGGGTCTCTGTAACCCTAAGTTCCAGGACCAGGTCTAACTGCTCTAACTAGCTTAATTAATAAGGTCTACCAGGTCAGCCTTGGCCCCAGCGGTTGTATTCCTGCTGATTAACCATCTAGACCATCTACTGATCATAAATTACCAATATGGAACAGCTGGAAACAATTTAAACCAGCTACCACCTTTTTAGCTAGATTTTCCAGCAAAGTTTACAAAGGGAAAACATTTCCACAAAGTTGAATGTGAGCAAATATGATGTTAAGATTTTAAGAAAATATTAATGCTTAAACATACCTTGATCCAGTATGATGAGCTGAGCACTCGACTGCACGTTTCCAGCGTCATTCTCAGCTAAACACTGATAGAAACCTTCATCTGACTTGACCAGGCCCAACACCTGCAAGTTCTGCTCCTTCTGTAAAGAGGCACACAAGAGCATTGCTGTTGTCTTGAAAAAGTACTAAATCGATTTGCAGTCACTGTTAAAATGTTGTGAAAGGTCAACAGCATTTCCTAACTCATGTAGGGCAAGCTGACAACTTACAATGATCTTGAAATAGTCGCTGGGAATGACGGCATCTCCGTTCTTCACCCATTTGATAGTGGGAGCGGGTGAGCCGGTAACCTCGCACTCGAAGATGATGTCTGTGGCTTCATGAGCATATATGCTAGCTGGTTTCTTCAGGAACTGTGGGGAAGCTGAGAAGAAAAGCAATAAAACAAAACAAATCATGTGAGCATGAGAAACCAAACATTTATTTCTTCAAAGAAATGACACTTCAAATGTCTGTATAACATAATGCCAGTAATGATTTCAGGAAAACGATTTGATTTGATTAGGAAAAGAAAATGCTGCTTTTGACTTTTATCAACCTCTAAAAATACCATGAACACCAGGATGTGGCTAAAACATGTACTTCCTAATAGCCAGAGGAAAATGCAAAACCTCCAAAGGCTTCCCATTAGCAAATGAGGTTATTTGATCTTGGAGAAGATAAACAGGACATAGATCATCTCAATAACAAGGTACTGTGCACCAGAATGATTCAGGCCTGTCTGCTGGGATGTAATTGGATTGTTGCTCACTGCTGTGCCTGATTCTCTGCCACACAACCACAACGCTCAGTTGCTGTATATTTTATATGAATTGCACATTTGGAAAACATCACATATAATTTGCATAATATTACTATTCAAGGCTTTACCACTGCACAAATCAGTATGATTCTAAAATAGATATTTGTTGCTCAGACCATATACAGTATATATAAATATGTATGTAATATGTAAATATGTATGTAATTCATTTTCCTCTTAAAAGAAAAATGAGTATAATTACAAATAAACTATACAACAAGCACAGGAATGTAATGGTACATTATATAAATCAAATGTACATAGTACACATTAATATATATAATAAAATACATTGTTTATATAGGGTTAATTGAAAGAAAATATGCATTATTAAAAAAACAAGAAAAGATTTTGAATGAGACTTTAATAAAACAATGTATGTAATTCTTATATATATTATATATGTATATCAGTGTTGCCAAGGTTTTCCCGCGGAACTGGGCAACTTTATCACTGTTGCTGTGGTTGTTTTTCATGTCCGTAGGTTGAAGCAACCCCAATAATGTAATATTTAACCCCTGGAATGCTAATTTTACCAAGGGAATCCCACCAAAAAAATGTGTATTTAACCCCCGGAACACAATTTTTACCTGGGACTCCCCTTGAAACGCGATCAGGCTACTTTTGGGCTAGTTTTGAGTAGCAATTGAGCAGGTTTTGTTGTGAAAACCTGGCAATCATGATGTGTATATATGCATGTATGTGTGGATAGATAGATAAATAGATAGATATATAGATTATATATAAATTTCATATTAATTTGAAAACAAGCAAAAGTGTTTAGAATAATTTAATGTCAGAAAACAATGTATGGAAGTGAATGAAAAAATCTAAATTTATAAATGTGAGCAAAATGAGGAAAGGGTAAAAGTAGCAAATAAAGACTGTAGATTGTCATTTACATAAATATTTATAAAACTGTCAATTCTCAGTAAAAAAAAAACCAATACCAGAATAGCTACATAAAGCTATGACTGGATGTAAACTGAGCTAAACTGAATCTTATTGGATGTTTTCCAGATGAGCTGGGTTCTACAGTATCTGGAACTAGTATATCTAACATAAGTTGCAGCATCAGGGCCAAACTGACAGAGGTAAGGTGATGAATGGCTGTTAGTATGTGCTCCTGCAGTTTGCTGAGGCCTGCACACACAACCTGCTGAAAAACACTTGTCACACACTGCTGGGTTCCTGCTCACGCCAGCTCCACACGGGACAGATGGTTCATGTTTCAATCACTCACTATATCTCACACATAAACCCAGTTGCACATACCCAGAGCAGCACTTATATCGGTGGCCACAGACTGTAAAAATGTTGCATCAGCTGCAAATATACTGATAAAAACTGCACGCAGTTTTACTTTTTCATTGCACAACTACACAACCTCCCTATAAGCCTTTTTTTTTTGTATTAAAGTCAACATGAAATACAATTCACAACCTATTTTACTTCCAGAGTCTTATGTACTTCCAAGTATGAAATATGTTACAGCAGGACATGGCTTTATGATCAGGAACTGGCTGGATTATGAAAAGTGGGTGTTGCAAACCAAAAATGAAGTCAGACCTGAATGCTTGTTTGAAGTGGATTGTGAAGGATTGCATTACATTACAATCACATTCACCAGTTTTGATTTACTGCTTTAGCTATTGTCAATATTTTACAAAGGCTGTATTGTCTACAAATGTGGCCTAAATCCGTGATTAAATATCTATTTAGCTATCGGTTAACATTATTTTCCACGTTTACATATCCTAGATGGCATCAGTCAGTCATGTTAGAGATTTACTGTAGCAGTTGATGAATGAAAATATTCTTTGAGAATAATGTACTTTAATGAATAACACAAGACCAGGAATGTGAGTTGAGAAAGTAAACAGTTTCAATTGTGATTTCATGTTGACTTTAAGGATAAACTGTACGGAAAGGTTGCTAAGACAGCACAAGAGAAGCTTAAGAAAGCCAGAAAATTTATTTCATAGTGAAAGACTGCTTACTATGGAAGCTTTTTTCCACCACAGGATTAAAAAAAAAGAAGGAAAAAAAAAGTAAAAAAGTTGAAACTCTTTATTTTACAATTCTGACTTTTCCCCCTCAGAACTGCGAGAATTATGAGACATAAGCTACCCAGATTCAGTGGAAATGTGGCATTTCTGCAAAACTCAAAATATGTACCTTACAATTACTTACAAATTGTGATCCGTTACTAATTTGAAATTAAATGACAAAAATTGTAGTCAGTAACGTAATCTATTACATTACACATTTTAGGTAATGTAATCAAAACTACTTTTTCATTACTTTTGGATTATTTTTGACCTATCTTGTTTATCATATTGATTTAAATAGGATAATACTGCACCATATTGACAGAAAAATACAAAGAGTAAGAAAATATGTTCTATTTGTTGTTATTAACAACATGAAGTGCATTAAACATTATGTTACGTCAAGGTTTTCCAAACTGGCATTTCAGAAGGAACTGCAGGGGGGGTTTTGAGTTAAATCAAAAGCTAATAATTAATTAAATAATAAAAAAAAGTAAAATTAAAATAAATCGTTTTAAAATCAAAATGAAAAAAAAAAAAACAAAACAAAAAAAAAAACAGAAAAAAAAACAACCTGAAACTGAAAAATTTTTTTTTTTAATATTTTTATTTGTTTACCTGCATGTCATATGACCATTAACCAACACTCTTGGAGTGAAATGAAGGTGCTTCACGATGCCATAGATGCCATTTTGTCTAAATAGTTCCATAAAGAATCTTTAACATCTGAAATACCTTTCTGTTTCACAAAAGGTTCTTTGTAGCGAAAGAAGGTTCTTCAGATTATAAAAAAGGTGAGATGGTTCTTTAAAGAACTTGAGGGTTTTCAGAATGTATATAAGCAGTAGGCTATTTAAGAAAGCAAAATTTAAAAGATGAAAAGGGTAATTAGGGAGAATCAATAAATTACAAATGATTTATTGCTATTGTGGAAATAATATGTAATCATGTAATCTATAAAAAAGTAACTAGCCTGATTATGAGTATTTTAACATGTAATTTAATCTAATTACAAGTACTTAATTTTTGGAATCTGATTACCTAATCCAAATTACATGTAATCAGTTACTATCCAGCTCTGCCTGAACGTACATCTCCAGTTGAAATAAATGCTAGAGGAAGTAAACCTCAGACAACATTTACAGGGTTCCCACATCTTGGTTAACTTCAAATTCAAGGACCTTTCAAGGACTTTCCATGTCCAATACCCTCAAATTCAAGGACTTAATGTGGGGACACATTTCAAGTGAGAGCATGGTTACATCGTGTTACCTTATAAGATACAAGGCCATATGACAGAGATCTGATTATCTATTTGTCGTATTTGTTTTGCATAAAACTGAAGAATATTCGGCTCTACACCTGGCCAAGTGATGGTCTTTTGGATGTCTGGCAAGCCATTCTCTGTAATCTTTGGTGAGCCAAATATCTTGAAACTTGCATTTTCCAGGCATCATGTTTCAGCGGTTTCAGCCTATTTTTGCAATGTTTCCCAGTGTGTCTGAAACACTGAGGTACCATCGTAGTAGTTTTGTGCACACGTGAACGTCATGGCAACGTACAACACAAACTACCTCACACGGGAAACACGTAACGCGCAAATGTGTGTAACTACCATAAATCAAGCAAGCTAGTATGCATAGGACACGAAGTGTTGCGGAAATAACACATTAGCGGACCGGAGCGAATAATAACTTCTTGCACAAAATAAACTGAAGCACTTTTAAGGACATGCATCTATGTATATTTATTTTCAAAAACTTTCCAGGGCCTTTCAAGGATTTCAAGGACCTGTGGGAACCCTGCTTTTATTCCTTTTCATACAGAGTATGATTTACAGGGCCAGAGTTTTGAATGAGAAAGCATAAATTTATGCACAATTCCAAAATAAAAGTAAAAAAACTGATTTGTAAATGATATGTGTCTGCTTCTGGTCTCATCCACATCCAGCTTTTTTTTGCTGAACAAAACAGCTAGTTTTGCTGCTTGATATTGCCAATAAAGTGTGTCTTACCATATTATTTTAATGTATTATCTTAAAGGGGTCATCAGATGCCCATTTTCCACAAGTTGATATGATTCTTTAGGGTCTTAAGGAAAAGTCTATAATATACTTTGGTTAAAAATTCTCGAAGGTAGTGTAAAACAACACCCTTTTTACCTTGCCAAAATCAGCTCTGCAAAAATCATCCTGTTCTGGTCGAGGCTGCTTTAAATGTTAATGAGCTCTGCTCACCCCGCCCCTCTGTACTCTGTGTGGAGTGACGAGCCTGTTTACTTTAAACGCATTTAGCCGCTATACTTGCTAATTAGCACGTTATTAGGAAAGGTGATTGCAAAGACTATTGTTGGAGCGGCCTCTGTCAGTGTGACGCCATAACGACAGGCATCTGAGAATGGCTCAATTTGAAAAGGTGATATTATTTTTACAGATAATTAAAAACCACTGCATGGATTTTTATCATTATAGGTTAGATGTGTACATACACTGCCAACACACATTAATGTTCAACTTGTAAAAGTGAACTTTGCATCCAATGACCCCTTTAATTATGAACACACTGGTTTATAGTGTGAACAGTTTTACTGTTTACAGCATGTTGTTATTCTTCCCGTTATTTCTCTATAGCAGCTAATGAACCGGAAGCCTTGCTCATAAGCTTACTTCTGTGTTGAAGAATAAGGTGGATAGAGCATTACATTTTTAGCAACACTCCCTGGACATCTGAATTCTGAACTGCTGCAACACGTACCTGAAGCAACATAATAAAACACAGCAATATGTGAAAAGCAGAAAAAAACAAACAAACAAATTTGCGAGATGTAAACTTTGAATTCAGTGCAATTCTGTGAAAGATAAGTCTGAATGCTGAGACATAAACTTGCAATTGCAAGAAAAAGGCAGAACTGTGAGATAAGAATAACCTTTTATTTTTTTTTTATTCTGAGGCGGAAACAAGCTTCCATAGGTTACACTCCCTATACATTCTAGAGGAGATTATAGTGATGATAAAACCATCTCAAATGACCACACAGCTCTTATCACCGCCTCGCTTGCATTCAGGAGCACGTCTCAGGTTTCTCGCTATATTACAGACAATGTCAAAGCTCAACACACACTGTTGTTTCCATTCACCCACCCTGCATTTCAGAGCAGGCTAAGAAACAGCAACCTACAAGCTACTCCCTCATGTTCTTTGTACACAGAAAAAAACAGTCTATCAAAGTTTAATAGGATTCTGGGTTTCTCACCTACAGTATAACAAAACATGGCGAGTGCAGAAATTCCCAGATCAATCTGACCCACTCACACTAGCACACATCTCTGCATGTTGACTAGCAATGTACGCAACACAATGTATTCATAACTGTTCTCCACGCGCAGGTTGACATTTAAAATCAGGGCAAACAAGACACGAAAGTCATTGTTTTATTTCACGCTTGAAACAGGAATACATGTTTGTTCTGGAAGCAGTACAACCTGCTCTATCAATAGCATTATGTTGATCACAACAAAACAATTTTGATTTGTTAAAAAAAATAATAGTAATAAACTGCAACAGGAGTAAACAAGAGGGTCCAGTAGGTTTACAGAAATATGAATCTCATATTTTTTGTTAAAGGATGAATTATTCAACATGCATTATTCAGCACAACCTATTACTGTTTGAGCTGTAAAGCATTTTTAGAGGTGGAACTACTGTTCTGGGCAAATTAACTTCTGGTTGTGTGCTACCAATGTAATTCCTGAGAGTGTAGTTATAAATATTACATAGGTTATTCTGCAATGTTATCACACTAGTCTCATGCCAACACGCATAATGTTGAAGTCTTGTAGCTATTACATTTAAAACTATGCATATTTTTTTCTTTTACGACCTGTCTTTATGTATGTCCTGTCCTCTTGTGAAAAAGAAGCTCACTTCATCATACTGTACTTTTTATGTACTTATTATGTAAAAAAATATACTTTAGAAGAATACACTTAAGTGAGAGTTGAATTTAATGTTTTTGGATGCAATAAACAAATTATAATCACTACAATTTTACACATTAGCAACACATTAATGTGATTGAGTTTCTTTAAAGCATGATATAATATAATGACTTAAAATATACTTAATTTGACATTGTAATTAATTACTCACACTCAAGTCGTTCCAGACACGTAAGACCTTCATTCATCTTCATGTTCAAGGCCCAAAATGTAGTAAGGACATCGTTAAAATCGTTAAAACTTGAACGCGGTAGTACCGTTGCTGTCAGGGTCAGAAAGCTCTCGGATTTCATAACAAAATATCTTGATTTGTTTTCCGAAGATGAACAAAGGTCTTACAGGTTTGGAATGACATGAGGGTGAGTAATAAATGACAGAATTTTAATTTTTAAGTGAACTAACCCTTTAAGCACACTTAAGTGGCATTTTATTTGACTGATATTATGTGCAAGTATAATTTTTTTGTAATATATATGGTACAACGGGGCTAAAGGCGCCCTGGGGTCTTTCCTCTAAACCACTAAATGGCACAAAAACGTGGCATAGTACTTTCCAAAACTTTCGCTTTTCAAGATGCACGTGCAAAATTGTTTGATCCTTGAAGCAATCGCAGACAGCAGCTAGAAGTTGATTTTGTGCTTACTCTATCTCATATTTGACGTTTTTTAAATTTTGTAGATTTAAGTAGCAAATGAGAATCGCTAAAATCGCATATATTCTGAGATGTCTTCTTGATTGATTTCAAGTCTTGTTTAAGATAATTAAAGCAACAGTTTTTAAATAACAAATATGTACAAGTATGGTATTTGGGGTAACAATTGGGGCACAATAATTAACATGATCATTAATAAATGGCTGACTTTTTCATTTGTTGTCATGACATGATTATATTCAGATGGTAATATCATATACTATTTTGGGTGTCCATTTTAGAGATAACCACCATGTTTAGAATGTTATTCCATCATATTTAAAATGACAATTTTAAACATCATATAATAAAATATCATTTCTTGTTACTACTGTAAATCTATATTAAATTATTACTTCCTTCAATGCTTTTAGAATCTTTAATTTTTAAAATGATTTTGTTTCTGTACTTTAAAATATATTTTTATATTTACATTTTAATGACACTATATTTATTAAAAAAAAAAATAGTTATTTTAATTTTAAAAATAAGCAGAAAATAGTACAAACTTTGCAAAAGTGATTGTTTTGAACAAGTATTTACTTAGACATTATTTTAAAAAACATTATTATAGCTAAAGTATTTATATCAATACTGTGTGCCCCATGCTGGTGAGCCTTTTACTCCATGTGTGGGGTAAAAGGCCCCTTTGCCACCTCATACATTTATAAAATTTTAAAATAAAATAAACAACATGATTTATTGTCACACAAAATCTGTTGCTCCATAAATGTTCAATACAAACGTGTATATTTTTTCTGCAGTTATACATTTTAGGTGCAGTGAACAGCACATTTTTTCTTGTGCCTTTAGCCCTGTTGTACCTATACCTTATACTACAAGTGCATGTTCAGTGCAATTTTCACAGCACTGAAATGGGCACACCAATCAATAAAATGATTTTCTGTGCCAATCTACATTATATACCATAAATTCTGTTGACAAAATGAACTTCTAATCCCAGAACACTGAAGTGGAACCAAATTTGTACCTATTTTTGTCATTCTATTCAAGAACAAACCCAAAACTATGAGATCCAAATTGTGTTGCTACAGTGCACAATGATTAGCAAAAAAAAAAAAAAAAAATCCTAGAGAGTGTTTGACACTCGCTTGGATTCTGGGAGCTTCTCGGTTTAAGTTTGGCATTGCACCTCTTTTGTGAGCTGCTGGATGTACTATCGCTCCAACACAATACTTCTCCCACCCACAAAGGCAAACTAAAGAGCCTGAAAGTAGGGGCTGGTTGCCCTCCAGTATTTTTTTATCTTTTCATCTTGTCACAGTGTAGGATCAATTCTCAGCAGATGGACAGATGGCCAAAGCTCATTACACACCACATATCTGCATGAAATCTACAGCCCAGATTCTGTTCTATTCTCTGTAATTTCACACCTGTCTGAACCATCTCACATCCCTTTCATCATCCCACAATCACATCTCATGCACTACTATCAGTCCCGCCCAAAACTACAGCTTGAGCAATTACAGAGAACCCCATACCTGTTTCTGTAAACGTGTCTGAAGTGCGATCAGAGCGTGCAATCGAATTACAGAACTTAATGTTACCGAGAAAATGCAACACTTCCTCTGAACAGCACTAGAGGAAAGAACATTACAGTGTGACGTGACAATCACTTGACTAGTCCTTTAACAGTGAGGTTTAATCTTACCTTTCAGCGTGAGCTCAGTCTGGGCCTCAACAGATCCGTTGCCATTGTCTGCCATGCAGCTGTACACACCAGCGTCTTCCTCAGTGAGATTGAAGATCCGCAGACTGCCTCCACCAAGCACTTCAAAGCGGCTCTTGCTGTGCGGAGAAGAGAAAAAGGCGATGTCAATACGTTCCCCGCAGAAAGTTAAATGCATACTTAGCCCAACACTAATTCGATAACTGCAGTACACATGTTCCTTCTTCCATGCACAAAATGGAATCTATATTGAAAAGGGCGCATCCTAACAGAAAAGGACAGCCTCAACATTGTGGTGTTGTGGTTGAGTCGTTAAAGGTCAGGCTTGGTAATCAGAAGGTCTCTGGTTTGATCCCCACCAGGGGCAAATGATGAATGGGTCACCGTTGTGCCCTTGTGGTCACCAAGGCACTTACTCCCAGGATGGCCAGGTAATAATTGTACTGTATGTTACTTTGGATAAAAGGAACTCGTCCCTAAGAGGGTAGTGATAGGAGTAAAATATTGTTAGCTCGCCTCAGAATGTCAAGGTAACTATTATATTAGCTCTTTTTATTTATCCATACATTTTTTCATCCCTGTTACCAAAAATGCTGGCTGAATACAAAAGACATCTCTGAGTTTATTTACGTATTAACCATTTTTCATCTCTGTTACTAAAAGTTATGAGTACAAAAGAAATGTCTGAATTTACTTATGTGTTTTCATCCCTGTAACAGTTTTCATCCCTGTTACAAACATGTCTAACTTTATTTACTATTTTTTCATCCATTATCAAAAGTTGTCTGAATACAAAATAAATGTATGAATTTACTTATTTATTTCCTATTTTTCATTCCTTTTACAAAAAGTTCTCTGAATACAAAAGACGTGGCTGAATGTATTTACTATTATTTATTCCTGTTACCAAAAGTCGACTGAAAACAAAATAAATGTCTCAGTCAGTTTATATATTTGCTATTTTTCATCCCTGTCTGAATACAAAAGAAATGACTGAATTAATTTACAGTATTTATTTGCTAAAAGATGTCTTAATACAAAAGACGTCTAAATTTATTTAGTTTTTTTTTTTATAAAAAAATAAATGTCTGAATTAATTAATTTATTTGCTATTTTCATCCCTGTTACCAAAAATTGTCTGAATACAAAATACATATATGAATTTACTTATTTATTTTCTATTGTTCTTCCCTGTTACCAAAAGTTGTCTTGATACAAAAGACATGTCAGAATTTGTTTATAGTATTTATTTGCTGTATTTTTTTATCATGTTTTATTCAGTTAGCAAAAGTTGTCTAAATACAAAAGAAATGTCTGAATTTGCTTATTTATTTGTTCTTTTCCATCCCTGTTACCCAAGGTTGGCTGAATATGAAATAAATATCTGAATTAGTTTTTTATTTATTTGCTTTTGTTACCAAAAGTTGTTTGGATACAAAATACATGGCTGAATGTATTTACTTTTTTCATTCCTGTTACCAAAAGTTGCCTGAATATAAAAGACATGTCTGAATACAATTTAAAAGCCAGTTTGCTTTATAGTAATAAACATTAAATCAAGCAATATAAATATATATATATTTTACAAAATGAAACAAAAACAGGTAACAGGGTTGCAAGCGACAGGGTTGCAGGTTTAGAATAAATTACACTATTGTTCAAAACCAAATGCCCGTTTGTAGTAATTACTAAACTTTACAATAAAGAAAAACATTTGTTCTTACAATAACCCTGCTAATAGGGTTGAATGGCTGTGCTTTATGAATGCAGTTAGAGCCACAATTTGGGTAGAAATTGAGAAAGTGATTTCTGCAGCAATTCATTTTTTCCTTTGCCCTATTGACAATCGAATGGGTGAATTTTCCACATAGGGAACATGCTGTGATGCTGGGCAAGGAATCAATAGCTTTAAAGAAGAAGAGAGTGGCCACAGTAAGAGGTAGAGGAGCAGGATGGTCTCCTGCACAGAGAACACAGGGATGCAGAGATTGCAGAATCTCCGCTCAACCTGATCTGTCAGCCATTGATTGGCATCAAACACCAGCACATTAATACCAGCAATTCTTACACTGACACATTACCTATTTTTATTTCTCTGCCTGTCTCTTAGTCTCAGCTGTGCAGTAACCTGAACCTGCTGCATTCAAAATTGTGGGTTTTCTAAGACACAACAAGCATGTGCTCTCAGAGGGTCTTCATTATTTTATTTTTGTCTTTTTGTCACTTTTTTCTCCTATGCTTTTAAAAAAAACTTGATTTCTAAGCAACTGATTTAAACAGTGAAATCAACAGAGATGAGCAAACAACTGAGTACTATATAAGCACTATAAACTTAGCCAACAAATATCTAAATAAGAGCAAGACATTCCTACACCACTGCCAATACCAAAATCTGTAATCTGTAAAGTTGTTCAGCAAATGAAACAGTGCTCTGAAGTCCTGACAGGGCAGCCTGACAGTGTCCATTACACATGCCAGACCACAGGACTTGCATAAGAGCCAATAACTCAAAAGTCTTGTGCTCAAAGAAACTCCACCCTACCTCAGCCATCACACATACCTCATCCCAAAGGAAAACCAGCAGATCTCATAAAGGAAGTCTTTGTCCTTTTGGGCTAAAGAACACGCAATGAAACACGTAGGCCCACTGCGGAGCTTTTCCACCTAAGACACGTTTCAGTCTTATGTTTTTCTTTCATGGACTATGACATTATTACTCATATGCTCTTTTAGGGGTATGATTGCTGAAGTTCCACACATCAGTGCCTCTCAGCTGCAACTGTCTAATGATCTCTGCATGCGCCTCTAGTCAAGTGCCTTCAAAACTGTGAGAGAGGAACAGGGTTGGTGACTTACTGACAAAATCACATTTGTCTGTGTGTAATTTCACTTGGTTAATTCTGAACGATTCACCTAGACTCATTGGAACTGCAGCAGACTAATGATTAATAAATAAATGGTAAAATATACATAGTAGTTTTTTTTGTATAAAATGTTCATTCATTCACTATTTTTCAACAAAAAAGGCATAAACAGAAACAATTTTCCCTCCCACTCATTATTCAACAAGTGGTCATTTCCTCCCCCTTACAGGGTTATTTAAAATTCCTCAACTTGTGTAAGCTGGACACATCATATTCTTCATTCAGGACCGTCAGCGCATTAGGAGTGTTGAGGGAGCAGTAATGCTTTCGTTCTGTGATTGAAGTCACATCAAATAACCCAGAACTAATGTGCAAAAGCCTCATGACTGCAGGCAGGTTAGGGCTAACAGCTAGCGCTGCATATGCCGTGATGTATATCCAGTGTGCAGCTCTGAGGCCAAACTACTGGCATCCGTCAACAGAAATCCAACACCAAACTACCGGTGGCTCTGACCCAACCTGCCTCAGAGCAGCCAGCCTGTGATTGATGCCGTCATAAGATACAAGTGAGCGAGATGAAAGGCTGCCTTGTCAACAGCTCAGAAGGTTCTGGCTTGGTCTCCACCCTTAACTGTTCAGCTCCATGGTTGTGACTCCAAACAGAGCATCTACTAATGCTGTGCCAAGAGTTGAATGAGGGTAGTGACATTATTCCATCTGATGCCACCAGCAAAAGTCGTGTGTTACCCCACTGGAAATTCTGATGTTTCTACCCTCATAAAGTCAAACAACGTCACTGATATAATCTATATTTCATAACACGGGGAAAAAATGAAAATCCTGAAAAGAAAACCTTATTAAATAGACTGCCGTTTTTATCAGACACACACACAACGGTTGAATACATATATGTGACCCTGGACTACAAAACCAGTCTTAATTCGCTGGGGTTTATTAGTAGCAATAGCCAAAAATACATTGTATGGGTCAAAATTATTGATTTTTCTTTTATGCCAAAAATCATTAGGATATTAAGTAAAGATCATGTTCCATGAAGACATTTTGTAAAATTCCTACTGTAAATATATCAAAACTTAGTTTTTGATTAGTAATATGCATTATTAAGAATTTCATTTGGACAACTTTAAAGGTGATTTTCTCAATATTTAGATTTTTTTAGATTCCATATATTCAAATAGCTCAATATCTAGGTCAATACTGTCCTATTCTAACAAACCATACATCAATGGAAAGCTTATTTATTCAGCTTTCAGATGATGTATAAATCACAATTTTGAAAAATTTACCCTTATCACTGGTTTTGTGGTCCAGGGTCACATATATATTTATTAGGGGTCAATATTATATATATTATATATATTAGGGGTACTAAAATGTATTTAAAATACATTTATTTTATACTAAGCATACTACAAATACATTTACATATTATGTATTTAATAAAAATAGCCTGCAATTGTACTTTTAGTATACTAAACTGGTATACTTAAAGTCTGCTAAACTGGAACAACTAATTTTGTACTTAATGCACTTTAATTAAGTGGAAGTAGTGTTGAAGTCCAACTAAAGACATACTTAAGTATATTTAATTGTGCTAATGTAAAACTATTGCAAGTGTACTTCAGGGTCACTTTAAATATCTTGAATTTAAAGATACTATTAAAAGATCATACAGTCCTCATCAATAGTGACATTAAAACACACACTAGGCTTAATATTAAGAAATGTGCATTGTGCACAAGTAGTACTCCAAATAAAATTTAATTACAATTTTTATATCAGTAAGTCTCGAGCAATATGAGTAAATATGTTAATAGACTTTAACTGTACTTAGTATGAAATATGTATTTTAAATATATAACTTTTTTTACTAGGGTATACACACACACATTTATTCTATAAAATATTTACATATTTATTATTATTTACATAATATTATTTATTTTATATTTATTATTTATTCCTGGTAGTGTGGCACGCCAGTATTACAAACAAAATAGATGCAGTTTATTTTTACCAAAGTAAGGTAAACTCTGCTTCATTGCATTATTTGGGGAAAAAAAACAAAAAAAACTAAAAAAACTTTTATCACAATACCAGTCATATGGTGTGATCAATAAAGTCATGTGGTGAAAAAAAGAAAATAAAAAAAAGCTCATGAATGTCAGTGCATTTTTAAAAAATACCAGATAATTTTACCTTTTTATTACCAATCAAAGCTGTACTGTGATACTGTCAAAAATGTGAATGATTATTTACTGATTAACAATTACACACATCCTGAATAGAGCATTCAATCACAAACATCATTGTTTTTTGTTTGTTTGTTTGTTTTTATTGTTTGTTTTAGAAAATATGTTTTACATGATGGTTAATGGCATATGATATTTTTTTTTGTTGTTGTTGTTGTTTTTTTTAAATTGTAAACCGTCATGAATACAAAGAGAACATTTTAGGAACTCAGCACATTTAAAAAAATATTTATATAGATTTTTAAGTTTAATTCTTCTTTGTCATTGACTCTTTATCTGGTAAACTTCTCAAAATACCCAAAAGATACTCAGTCCTATCTACAACCATCAAACTAGACGAGTTTAAAGAGCAGCTAAGACCAGTAAACCAACTTCAGACAGTTCAAACTGTTGTTTAACAGCAGGGTAACTGATCCAGACTGGTCTAGATGGGTGATCACCTGCATAACCAACCAAGGTCAACCTAGCAGATCATCTAGGTCAAGCTGTAACCCCGGAATAATCAGATTTTCATGCTGAACAATACTTACTTTTTAACTGAAAATTATGAAATTAACTGTTTTTAAAAGAAGAACTCAGGCAATTAGATTCATATTTATTAATTTACCAACACTGCTGAATAATGAACATTTCGCAGAGCAGATGAATAAATATAGAGCAAAGTAATGTGCAGGTGGTTCTGAAATAGACTGAATATCCTCTCTGGACAGACCTGCATCCTGACAACACCACATGTTTATTGAGTTCAAAGAAGAAAAACATTCCAAGTCAAGAACCCTTATGAGCTAATGTCATATTATTTTCTAAATCCTGAATATTACGTTCTCGCAGCTGCGGTTTCTCCAGTGTCATGTATGCTGCTCTTTTATAGAACAAGGACTGAGCTTCAAATGAAATACCTCAGACGAGGGAAAAACTGAGCATGAAATCAATACGAAGCTCCATCTTTACAATGAGTCAGAGCGTTTGTTTTTCCCGGCTGGGATGAGATGGACTGTCATCATACCTTCTTTATTTGTTTTGCAGGTGCCTCCACTGGTTAACCAATATTTTGATTAGCACATTACTACACATATGCCCAAAGCCACAGCCTGCGTAATATGTGCACATTAGAGGTCTGAATGAACTGGAGGCTGGATTTAGTCCTGGATGTATCATTAGCTTCTGAGTGCACAGAGAGGCCATTCCTAAAGGGACGGGACACAGAGGACCTCATAGAGGGAAATACAGTAGGAGAGGAAAAAATGGACAGAGAGGCAGAAATGGAGAGGCAGCCACAAAATTCATATGTTCCAGTGACAAAAACAGCTGGCACACATTTGGCTGAATGAATCCTGCTATAGTGCTGCGTGCTCTATTCAACAACAGCGATGTCCTGCCAACCAATAAAACAGACATCCAGTACAATGCATTCCAACCCTTCACTTTTCATTCCAGCAGTGTGCCCAGGTCATAAATGACGTAGTTTTAGCCTCTGAGGGCCCACCCACGGACCAATCATGGAACCTCTGATGCATGCTTCATGCAAAATGGCAAGGGCTTTTGCAAAATGCCGAGCTCTGATCTTTGAGTCCGACATGTCCTCATTCAAATGCTCCCTTGCAAAATCCCCTGGGAGTTTGCAAGTTGATGAAAAGCCAATGATCAAATCATAAAAATGTAAAAATAAATAAATTCAAAATAAAAACAATAAAAAAGACTTCCTAAAATCAATAACTATATATATATATATATATATATATATATATATATATTATTATTATTATTATTATTATTATTATTTTACAGTGAATGTGAATGTACACGTCCTCATAATTTTGAAAAAACGTTTTTAAATATATTTGTAAAGGTTTCTGTTTTCTTACTCCTCAAATATCATGAATTAATTCAGAAATATCATGCTAGAAAAAATCTTCATAAGCCCTCAGTAATTGCACAATATTACTTTAATTTGGTGGAAAAAAGTTTTGCCAATATTTATAAAGAAATAATAAAAAAAAAACTTAAATGTAAATGCATATATCCTCATAATTTTGAAAAAATGTTTTTAAATATATTTTTAAAGGTTTCTTTTTTCTTTCTCCTCAAAAATCATGAATTAATTCAGAAATATCAAACTAGGAAAAACCTTAAGTAATCGCACAATATTACTTTGATTTGGTGGAAGAAAGTTTTGCCAATATTTAAAATATTTTTATTTTTTTTAATTGCTTCCCTGCTTATTTTATTTCTAAAATAAATAATACATATAAATAAATTAAATATTTTTTTAACCTTAAATGTGAATGTACATAACCTCAAAAATTCTCCTCAAAATTCTTGAATTAATTCAGAAATGTCAAGCTAAAAAAAAACCTTCAGAAGCCCTCAGTAATTGCACAATATTACCTGGAAAATAATAAAAAGTTTATAGCAAATATTTATAGCAATTTTTTAATTGCTTCCCTGCTTAATTTATTTCTAAAATAAATTATATATAATACAAATATATATATATATATATATATATATATATATATATATATATATATTTTTTATTATTTTTTTTTTTACCTTGAATGTAAATGTACACATACTCATAATCATTTTCATTATTTTTTTCCTTTCTCCTCATAAAATCATGAATAAATTCAGAAATATCAAGCTAGAAAAAACCTTTAGAAGCCCTCAGTAACTGCTTATCAATATTACTTTGATTTGGTGGAACTTTTGCAAATATTTCTAACAAATATATATTTTTAAATGGCTTCCCTGCTTATTATATTTCTAAAATAAATAATAAATATAAATAAATAAATAAATAAATAAATAAATCAATCAATCAATCAATCAATCAATCAATCAATTTATTTATTTATTCATTCATTCATTCAATCAATTATTAAAATAAATTTCATGAGTCATGGTGCGTTGTTTGTTATCAGTACACCAAAAAAACAGAAGTATACTCAGAAGTTTTCACACCGTTACAAAGAACTCTGCAAATTAGATAAAGTAAAATAAAGAAAATAAAGAGATTTGCTTAAGATACAACAAAGAAGTAAACAGCAAAGTGGTTGTTCACTTTATATCAATCAGACAACCATTTCCTTTTTCAGTTCATGGCCAAATTCAGCTGTAATGTGGACTAGATTTTATGCTGAAGGGTTAAGGTCTGGCAAAACAAGACTATAAATTCTATTGCTTGTGATCCAAACAGTAATATCTTATTTTCGTTCTCAATTTCTCTTTTACGCACTGACCGGCTTTCCTCTCCTCCCACCCACCAGCTCTTTGTGCCAGTCTTCAGTATTTATCTGTCAGTGAATCCAGCCTGTTGTTACACTCCCACTAAGAAGCCCGAGCATCTCCAAACCTGCTATTATATCTCTCAGCTCTCTGCCCACTGACTCATCATCGGCCTATCTGAAGAGGATCCCAGCCTGAGAGAGGGGCACGCAGCTGCTGCCAGCGACTGAGAGCAGTTGGTGCAACTCCACGGTTAATAGAGCACTGTTTGGTTTTCAACATGAGAAAAACACTTTTCCCCCCATACACACATAAGGAAGCTCGAGAGACTCCTTCTGTGTGGACTGATGGACTGGACTGGTGTTGTTTCTCTATTCAGTAGGGAAAGAAACCCTGCATCTCTAAACAGTAAAAGATCAGGGTTTGAGAATAAACAGTCCTGCTAATCACCAGGCCACATCTTATGTAAATGAAGCTTGCCCTTGTGAAAAACAGTTGTGCTTAATTGCACTGAATTAGGCTTACCACAGTAGTCTGTGTTACACAGTACTCGGACATACTCCGATTACATTACTTACCCACCATCCCCACTGTTGTTTTGCTTTTATTAAAGAAATAAAAAGTATTTCGTTCAGGTGGACAGATTGTAAACTGAAAGCGTCTGCTCTATACTTTTATTAAAGAAATAATACACAGCTACTAGGAGTCGGACTTCACTTCTCAAGTGAATAGAGATTAGAGGGACATTTTAGTTTCAAAGCAAAACGCCTATTCAGCAATGTTTTTTGTAAAATGTGCTGTCCAATGTTGTTGTAATGTTGTAATCGCTAATGTTGTTGTGGCATGTATATATATATATATATATATGCTAAAATATGTTTTAAAATATATTGACATAAATATCTTTTCTGCCAAATGTCATTTTTTGTATATGGTTGAAAATTCATTTTGCCCTCCATATATTTTAAATCCAAGAAAGTATATTCACATTTCACATTTGTACTATAACATGAGTGAATGTATAACACATTTGAAAAAAAAAAAAAAAAAAAAAAAATGAAACATTAATCAATCATTAGAAATCAAGTGTTGATCTCTGGCAAGTTATTCGATCTACATTTACATTTAGATTTAATACAGGCCTGGAATAATATAATATAGCTTATTTAACTTCATTGATTACGACATATGTTAAAAAATAAAATAAAATGATTTTTTTTTTTTGTCATATGGGTTTGTTTTGTTTTTGTGTGTGTGTGTGTGTTTCTTTGAAATTAATAAAGAAATACAAACTAAGCATTCATTTTAAAGTAAGGGGAATTATTTATTTATTCCATTTATTTATGTTACTATACATATATGTTATATATATATATCTACCACAAACTAAGAATTCCACCCCACAAGTTATACATTTTTTCCCTTGTTTGAATTAAATTGTGGCCATGAATTAAAAATTAGTTCACTTGTTTTATTAAATTGTGGCCAAGCTGTACTAATTTGTTCCCTCTTTCTAATTAAGTCAGTACAACATGGCCACAATTTAATCAAGCATGGGAACAAATTATGCTGTAGGAATGAATTATTAATTTATGACTACAATAAATATATATATTTTTGTGCGTATGTTCGGGTTTTCGTGTGTCACCAGTCTTGCTTTTGTTAATGAAAGTTCTGTTTAATATGAGTTTGTCATTATTTTATTGGTAATGGATTTTTCATTAAGAATATTAATGAACCCACTATTTTCAAGCATTCGTTTTGTTCAAAGATGTAAAGATCTAACATTAAAAATAAAGGGGTACAGATTCTGAGTGCCACTGACAATTATCTTATCAAATCGCTAATGTTGTTGTGACAAGTTTATTTAAATGTATTTATATTTATTAAAAAACTGCACTTTGTAATAATGTCCAGTTTAAAGTTTTAAAGTATATTTTAAATCATTATGTTTTAACAACCTGTTGTTGTGCTTTGAAATACACTTTCTTTGATGTGTTAATTAACAAAAGCATGCTTCTAAAAATACTTAGTAAGTACAAATATTTTTAAATACATGAGATACAAGTTTTAACAGAAATGACAATGTATATTTTGGCTAACTATAAATTACATATATTACCTATATTATTACTTTTTGCTAGAAGTGTATTTCTTTTTCACAAAGGCAGTTTGTGCTGGGTCATCAGCGCCCTCCCTCTAGCCGAACATTACATGGCCAGACTCTATTAGCAACGGCATAAATTTGATATCAGGAGAGTGTGAGCTGAAAACAGCATTTAATCTTGTTAATACATATCCTGAACAAAAGGCTGCAGAAATTATAGGCCATTAAGATTGATAAGCAACTCTGCCAATGGCCAACTCGCAATAATTTCCCCCGACCTTTATAGATCGGGAGAGCGGCAGACAATGATCAGTCCCAAATTGGATTCTAAATGGGGTTCCACAGAGCCGAGCAAAGGAGAACAAGGGGACAGGATGAATAGCTAGTCAGCTGATCAGTATTTCAGTAAGTTTTACTGAGCTGGCGTGGATGACAGACCCTCAGGGATAGTTGGACCAACTACACTATTCCAAAAGCCACCATAATGACCGTGTTTTTTTTGTTTTTTTTTTGAGCTTTTGTTCAGTACTAAGGTTGTTATTTGTGGTCTTTGTGTTACATTCAGTTTATTTTATGTATACAAAGCCCAAATAGAAACACACCTTACATTATAAAATGTTCATACATACAATATGAAGCGAATCCTTCTGTACTATAGAAATATTTGGAGATAGATACAGCACAGTATGATCAAAGGAACCGTGAACATGCTTTGTTCATATTTAAATTGTGTCTTAAGGTTTGGGGGATTGAAGTCACACTTCTTACAGACCCCAATATGAGGCAATCAACAGTCACTCTTACTGTACCCTTTCATCTGTCTTTTCTCTCTTGTTCTGCCTCTCTGACTCGTCCGTTTACCATGGTTAATCCCCACTCTCAGAGGCGGTGAGGCTGCTGCACGCAAAGCGTGATTTCATAAATTCGGATGCTGTATGTCAAGCAGGGGCTTGAATGCCTCGTTCTATCGCTGTCAGATAATACAAATATTCCCTATTGCTCTTTCATTTAACATTCCCAATTACTGACTGACAGTCCAAACCCCGTCTTCAGGAAATCTCACAGGAACTTTTTTAATTGTCTAGAACAAAACATCTTTTTTAGTTTGAGAGTGCATTCAGTGTTGAAATTACCTCAACCCTTGTTCCACAAGCAGGTCCTTTGATTAATGAAGTAATCTTGTGAAGATGACAACTCTGGGGATGCTTACATTCAAGCCAGTGAATAGGGTAATTACTGTTATGACAAACTTACACTAAGGAAATTATTAGTGATGTTTACTAAGGCAAGCAATGCTATTACAATTCCTCATGCTAACGGTTAGGGATTTGAGCAAACCACTAAACAAAGTACATAACTTTGAGATGTAACTTGTTCTGCAGTGATACCTCAAAATGAGCTTGTTCAGAAGAGGTGCGCTATTACTTTTCCAAGCAATCTGGTCAATAAAACGGGTGAAAAAAAATTGCACTGAAGGAGGAACAACTTATATCTAGGGATATTAATATCAGAATCAGAATATCAGAAATGTTCTTTCCTTTTTTGTTTTGAAAAGTAATATATATGTATGTACATATATATAAAGGGTGGGCCATTTATATGGATACATCACACATCAAACTTATTGGGAATTTCACAAGAAAAACAATGGTGTGCTTGGTTTTAACGTAACTTTATTCTTTCATGAGTTATTTACAAGTTTCTGACCACTTATAATGTGCCACAAACAGGACGTTAATATCACCAACCATTCCCATTTTATTAAGGTGTATCCATATAAATGGCCCACCCTGTATATATATATATATATATATATATATATATATATATATATATATATACACACACACACACACACACACACAAAGAGAGAGAGAGAAAGAAAGAGAGAATTATTATTATGATTATTATTATTATTATTATTATTATCATCATTATCAACATCATCATCATCAATATTTAAAACAATTTGTTACATTTTTTCAGGATTTTTTGGTGAATAGAAAGATCCAAAGATCAGCATTTATCTCAAATAAAAAGGTTTTGTAACATTATACACACATATAAACTACTGTTACCATGGCACCATTAAAATAATAATTATTATGTACATTAATATAATTTGTTTATCATTATACTTAATTATTATATTAATTATTAAAACAGTACAATTACTTATATTAAGCATACATTTTGTTTAGAGATGGACAGCATAATGGTACCAAATCTTTTAGTAGTCAATGTAAGAAATTACTTGTTTTTAATCTATACATTTATAATTTTCCCTTTTTTTACATGATTACATGCAGATTGTCATTATCAACTGATCACTTTATTTTAATCTTAAACATTTTTAATAATTTAATAGTTCACCCAAAAATTAAAACTCCTAATTCCCAATATTGTTCCAAACCCTTTTTTTATCTTTGAGACACAAATAAATATGATTTACATGAGAAACCTGAGATTCTGTCGCTTCACCAAAACAGTTTAATAACTCTCATTTGTCAAGCACGAAGATTTAGTGTGCGTTGATCAGTGTTTTTACCAATAAGTGAATAAAACCGTAAATGAAACCTGTTTTTCAAATAAAGCCATTATGAATCCCGTTACACTTACGACGTTTGTAAGAACTTGAACTTTGAACAGTCAAATATCTGGTGTAGGGATCAAAATGTCTCAGGTTTCAAAGTGTCTTAAGTTTGAAAATATCTTCACTGAAGATAAAAGAAATTATTATGGGTTTGGAATGACATGAGGATGAATAAATGATGACAGAATTTTCATTTTTGGGTCAGCTAACTCTTTAAAAACACTTAAATGTAATTTTAGAAAGTCTCATAAAAATGTATTAAAAATGTCTAAATTCACCTGCAGCATTTAAAACAAGCTAAGTGGTATATTTTTCATTTATTTAGACAAAAAAAGAAAATAATTTATTGTACATCCCTATTTTGTATTATTTTTCCAGACTTTTCCAGGCCTGAATATCACAACATTTTCAGGTTTTCCATGGCTGCACTTTTTGTTAGTATGCAGTGTTGAGAACATCAGCTGATCACAATCTCAGGGTCACACATGCCCTTTAGACATCCAGCAGCTAATGAGAATGAAGCATGAAAAAGTGGCTTCCCAGGTCTAATCTGTGAACAGCCTGGCAGTGTTTCTCATGAGAGAGGTGTGAGAGAGATTGCGTGTGAGTGTGTGTGGTGTAGACGCTTGCAGTCTTGACTGGCATTTACACCTCTCAGGCAGGCGCCGTCACTCTAATTATTTACTCGGGCAGCTGGGACGGGGCTGTATGCCAGCAGAACAGCGGACGTACACAGAGAGTGATCCCTAAAAGTGGACACTGCTGCCACAGCGGGACTCTAAGCTCATGTTCGTCACATTGGCATCACGCAGAGGAATCAATGACCTGTTAGTGGAAATCACTGTCTGATTTAGGATGCAGAGCTTTGGATCTATTAATAGCAGAGTATCCAACCACCCCGGTGATCTGAGAGGACAAAAATGCTGTTTGATGATGCATTCCCTACCTGTACTCGATGAGCTGGTCTTTGTGCATCCATGTGACGTAGGCTGTGGGATATCCCGTCACCACACAGGGAAGCAGCACACTCTCCCCAACAACTTTAGACACAGGCTGAGGCTCCAGGAGAAACTCCAGGGTCCTTTCTTCCTCTGATTCTGCACAAAACAAAGAAGTGAATTCACAGTCAGTGTCCGTCCATGTCCTAATTATGTTAATTCTTTTTTACGTAATATATTTTTTAAAAAGTTTATAATATAATTAAATATAAATATAAAGATAATATCTAAACATCCTTAAAACAAGGTAAACATACAGTTGAAGTCAAAAGTTTACATACACCTTGCAGAATCTGCAAAATGTTAACTATTTTACCAAAATAAGAAAGATCATCCAAAATGCATGTTGTTTTTTATTTAGTACTGACCTGAATAAGATATTTCACATAAAAGACATATAGTCCACAAGAGAAAATAATAGTTGAATTTATAAAAATGACCCTGTTCAAAAATTTACATACGCATGATTCTTTATACTGTTTTTTTTTTTCTGACCTGAATGATCCACAGCTGTGTGTACAATGACTGTATGGTTTTGAGATCCACCTTTTCACACTGAGGACAACTGATGGACTCTTATACAACTACTACAGAATGTTCAAATGCTCATTGATGCTTCAAAAGGAAAAATAATGCATTAAGAGCCAGGGGGGTGAAAACTTCTTGAATTTAAAGATCAGGGTAAATTTTACTTATTTTGTCCTCTAGGAAACATTTAAGTGTCTTCTGTGGCTTCCAAAGGGCAGTACTAAATTTAAAAAATAAGAAAAATGTACACATCTTTATTCTGTTCAAAAGTTTACACCCCCTGGCTCTTAATGCACCGTGTTTCCTTCTGAAGCATCAGTGAGTGTTTGAACCTTCTGTAATAGTTGCATATGAGTCCCTCAGTTGTCCTCAGTGTCAAAAAATGAATCTCAAAATCATACAATCATTGTTGGAAAGGCTTCAAATACACAAAATTCTGTGGGATCTGAAGAATTTTTCTGAATAACAGCAGGCAGTTTAACTGTTCAGGACAAACAAGGGATTCATGAACAACTACCACTGAACAAAAAAACAAGCTGTGAATCATTCAGGTAAAAAAAAACAGTATTAAGAATCAAGTGTATGTAAACTTTTGAACAGGGTCATTCAGCTCTTGTGGACTATATGCAAATGTCTTTTATATCTCAGTACTAAATAAAATTTAACATGCATTTTGTGTGATCCCTCTTATTTTAGTAAAATAATTTACATTTTGCAGATTCTGCAAGGTGTATGTAAACTTTTGACTTCAACTGTACATGAAAAGCAACTGCATACAATATAATGAGTTTTTTTAGAGAATATATTTTGCTATTAAGTCTATTATTGCTATTTTTGTCCACTCAGAAATGAAAATTCTGTCATTTTCACTCATCCTCATGTCACTCTCAACCTGTATGACTTTCTTTCTTCCGCAAAACACAAAACAGACAACACAGTAGAAGTCAATGATGTCCAAGGTTGTTTGGTTCACAGTGTTTGGTTATGCAGAGAAAAGAAACTCATACACGTTTGGAACCACATGAGTAAATTATGATAGAATTGTTATTATTGAGTGGACTGTCTCTTTAAATACAAATTTAACACAATTTAGTCTTGTGTTTTTCATGAAAAGTCGAGTAAGAAAGACAAATTTTTTAAACCTAAATTTACTCAAACTCATCTTGTTTTTAAAGAATGTTTTAATATTTTCACTTGAAAGCAAGGCCAAATGCATAAATAATATTTATACATTTTTGTTTGGATGGATCATCTCAAATATGAATTTGTACATATATTTTTTTTTTGTTTTGCTTCAAAAATGGGGTAAGAAACCATCAGGATATATTCACTTAACAGAAATGTTATTATACAGTTTACAGAATTTTACTTCCCAAGTTAAAATATTAGAAATTATACTGGAAAACAAGAAAAATACTGAATCTGTACAACAAGAAAATTTAAATTCTCCATCAGTTACAGATTAAAAGTGAAGTGCATCATTTTTGTGCCACTAGTTGCAACAAACTCAATTAAAAATGTACTGAAACAGGTTTCCTAACACTTCCATGGGTCAGACAAACAGTTTGTTCCGCCCCAAACTGCTGCTATCAGTTGAGCCATGCTTACACAAAAAGCAATGTTTGGAAAAAAATCTACAAATGGTTTACTTGCATTATTTATGGAATTTATTGTAACATTTACAGTATACACCTTTTAGGTTTATGCTTTTGAAAAGCTTTCTCTTTAATACTCATTATTTATTTATCTATCTCAGCAAGGGGGAAATAAATTCAAAATGTATTTTTTTCTCTCTTTACATACTCCTGCATCATGTTGCTTCCTGCTCCATGTTTAGTGTGATAACCTCAGCAGGTGATGGTGCTTCAGGCCTGATTTATGTTCTTTAATATCTCACTTTGTGCTCATGACTGCCTGGAAAAATAAATCTGCATGCTGAATATCTGCCACAAAGGAGCTCAGTCCTCTTTAACTTTAGCATACATTACACTGTTCTTTTTGATAACACCACAAGTGGCCGTCCTGCTGCAGGAGACCTCCTTTATAACTCTCTCTCCCCTCAATTGTGCGAGTTTCAGGAAGGCGTGAAAAATTACATCAGAATCAATCTCCTGCATTTTTGTTGTCAGGAATCCAGGGGAATTGGCTTTTTCCTTATAAAACCTTTTTAGAGGAAAAATAATGCTTTTTTGGACACACCTGTCTGAATTTATGTTTTTTTCTTTTAAAGGTCATTCAGTCTAATCAGTCTAAATAAATTGCAGATAAACCTTTTTACATTGGTAAAAGTTAAAAAAGAAAAAACCAACATTATGGTTTGAAGATATGAATTTAGGTATGGAATTTTAATATATATGGAAGTATAGAATATTTACCAGGTAGTATCTGTATTTCCGCCTCTTCACTGGTTTTGGTGGGCCCAGCGTTCTCGATCACACAGCGGTACAGGCCTGCATCTGCCTCTGTTGCATTACTGATGACGAGAGCACCGCTGGGCAGCGTGAAGACTCTCTGGTCCAGCTCAACCGGCTCTTTGTTTTGTTCCCAGCGGATGAAAGACACCAGGTCTGGATTCACTTCACAGTTCAGCACGTGACTGTCACCCACCCGCACTGAAGCTGATTCTGGCTGACTGAGGTACCGCGGTATACCTTTAAACAGAGAGAAGGAGAGGAAGAAATTACAATAGAATAATTACAATAAATTCATTATTACATACTGGTTCGCAATGAAGTTTGATCTTCTTACCTAGAAAGTGTTAAGTACTTATTGTGCAAATGGATGGATAAAGTGAGTACATGAAATGGCATTCACTTCAGGCTAGGCTTTTGAAATGTTGATATATCAACAACGCCTAAAGCTATTTACCTGTAGGCTACATTTAATTTGTCTGTGTGATCTACGTGCTTTAGAGGCGGATGAAGTTATTGCATTTTGATTAATTGAAGACAACTGTAATTATGTGCTCTGAAAAAACATTAAGATCATGTGTATTAAAAAACAAAATATGGTTGACTTTAAATAGTTAATTATTTTCTTTCCATGCTCAGAGATTCAATTCTGAGTTCAATAAGCAGCTCTTTAGAGGTAAAAATAAAACAAACATCTGGAACCCAAGGGCATGATTTACCTTCAAACCTCCGTAAGTGAAACTGATGGTGCTGAAAAACAGACATGGCATACAAGTGTTTACACTTCCTGGAGTTCCCCTGGTGTCCCTCAAGCGGAGAACCTGCCAGGAACCTCGTCTGTAAGCAGGAAGTGGTGCTGACAGGCTACTAAGTCACAGATTTCTCTGCTCCTCAGCTCTGGCAAAGTGATAAAGTCCAGAGAAATGGCTCGACATTAAAGAAGTCCACTTCCAGAACAAAAATTTACAAATAATGTACTCACCCCTTGTCATCCAAGATGTTCATGTCTTTTTTTCTTCAGTCGTAAAGAAATTGTGTTTTTTGAGTTAAATGGACTGTTTGAAGCCACATTTAAACTGCATTTTGGAAGTTCAAAATCGGGGCACCATATCAGTCCATTATATGGAGAAAAGTCCTGAAATGTTTCCCTCAAAAAACAATTTTTTTATGTCTGAAGAAAGAAAGACATGAACATCTTGGATAACAAGGGGGTGAGTACATTATCTGTCAATTTTTGTTCTGGAAGTGCACTTCTCCTTTAAGTCTGGGTGTATTTTAACTATTTATGACTCAATTATTATCTTGCTGGTAAACTGATAAACTCAGTTCAGTCTGAGTCATAACCCTGATTCAACAATTAATTTACGTTGTCGCTCAATATTTTCAACGAACCCCCTGCATGGAATTTTAATGTAATAAAATTATTTTTCTTATATATATATATATATATATATATATATTTTTTTTTAATAAAATAAAATAAAATAAAATAAAATAAAATAAAATAAAATAAAGTTCTACCTATTGCAACAAACGTTTTAAACTACTTTGTTACAATGTTGGTTTAAATGGTGGATTGATTTGATGTATAAAAAGTTTGCCGTCAGTAGGATTTTTTTTTTTTAATTTTTAACCAAGTCTCTTAAAACTGTATTCATTTAATTAAAATGCAGTAAAAACAGTAATACATAAACTGTTATTGTACAATGTTCTATTTTAATATATTTAAAAATGTAATTTAATCCTGTGATTCAAAGCTGAATTTTCAGCATCATTACTTGAGTCTTTCAGAGTCACATGATCCTTCAGAAATGATTATAATACGCTGATTTGCACATTTTTTATCAATGTTGAGAACAGTTGTGCTTCTTTTGTGGAAACAAGTCTTTTTTTCAAGATACTTTATAGTAATATTTTCAATTATTTTAACTTTTGATTAATTTAAAGGAATCTTTGCTAAGCAGAAAAAATTAATGACCCCAAACATCTGAATGATAGTGTAAAGATAAATGGGTGAAATACCTGTAATAACTGTAAATCTGTGTACAAAAAGAGATGTATTTCATGTTTCAGATATCTAATGTCAGTTTGCTCCCTTTTCCACAGCCGTCATCCCATGCTGGGCAAACTCAATGAAACATCACTATGAGATTTTAAAAAAAACGCCTGAAAGTGATTGGCTTGCAGAGGCAGATGAAAAACATCATGCAAAGTCATGGACTGAATAAGACACTTCTGATAAAAACACTCCAGGAGGTGCTGATTTTATTTTTTAAGATGAAGAGGGTCCTGTATTTAAATCAAGTTCCTCGAGCCTTCCAAGTGATTTTAGCACTGAAGAAATGTAGTTCGGCTCATTGGAGCAGTAAGTTCATCACTTCCCATTATGATGAGCGAAGCGTTGAGCACTTTGCCTAATACAATTGACTCCACTTAATCACAGTTCCCTCTCATTCGATAGGGCGGCTGCTCATGTTTCTCTGCAGTATCTGCATTCTGCTTCATATGGAAAAGAAAATCACAAATGAGATCTCTTTAATATCTACCTTGTAGAAAAAGCACACTTTAGCACAGAGTACTATTACGGAAATAATATACTTTAAAACACCGAATGTTTTTAAAAAGTAAATTGCTTTTTAAATTAAATGGAAATGTATTATACTTCAAATTTATTTAATGCGATTAGCTGAACTATAGAAGTTTTTTCTGAACCACTGAAGTATGACTTTTCCTATTTCTATTGAAACTTTTAAATCATACATTTGAATAGACTTGAAATTACATACTTATAGTGTAAATCAGAGGGAAAGAGCTGCTTTAGCATTTGGCACTGCTGCCAAAGCTCAAAACAGGGTTCTGTGGATCCCATGCAGGTGAACATAAAGACTCATACATGAAAATGTCTTTGTGAGAGACTATAGGAGAGAGGAGTGATGGGGTTTCCTTTGTCTGGCATTAGTCCGTTACACACATGCCATGCTCTCACTCTCTCTTAATGTGAAAGAGCATGCAGTGAGAGATGCTATCAGCCGCTGGCTCTGAGTGAACAGAGAACAGCATTCATTCATCTCCACAGGCTCTGCTTTATAACAGCAGACCGAAAGGTTTCACAGAGCATGCTGTGGGCATTTAATCCCCTTATAAACTATATACAAAATCAGGTTTTTACAACTGAACAGCTTTTATACTCTTAAAGGAAACATTCTGTATGTGCATTTCTGTCCACTAAGTACCAGTACTTCTCAATCTTTAGAGATGAACAAAAAATAGACATAGTTTGTTAGACCTCTGTATGGCTAGAGGACATACAGTATAAAATATTTACAATATATACATAACGAACAATACAAGCTTTCAAGCATGTTCTTTTTTTATTTTTTTTTTATATTTTTTTGCAAAATAAACCCTTAGAAATTAACACCATAATGCAAAGTGGCTGACAGTATCAGACTTACAGGCGCATCTCAATAAATTAGAATGTTGTGGAAAAGTTAATTTATTTCAGTAATTCAACTTAAATTGTGAAACTTGTGTATTAAATAAATTCAGTGCACACAGACTGAAGTAGTTTAAGTCTTTGGTTCTTTTAATTGTGATAATTTTGGCTCACAACAAAAACCCACCAATTCACTGTCTCAACAAATTAGAATAGTTCATAAGACCAATAAAAAACTTGGCCTTCTGGAAAGTATGTTCATTTACTGTATATGTACTCAATACTTTGTAGGGGCTCCTTTTGTTTTAATTACTGCCTCAATTCGGCGTGGCATGGAGGTGATCAGTCTGTGGCACTGCTGAGGTGGTATGGAAGCCCAAGTTTCTTTGACAGTGGCCTTCAGCTCATCTGCATTTTTTGGTCTCTTGTTACTTATTTTTCTCTTGAAAATACCCCATAGATTCACTATGGGGTTCAGGTCTGGTGAGTTTGCTGGCCAGTCAAGCACACCAACACCATGGTCATTTAACCAACTTTTGGTGCTTTTGGCAGTGTGGGCAGGTGCCAAATCCTGCTGGAAAATGAAATCAGCATCTTTAAAAAGCTGGTCAGCAGAAGGAAGCATGAAGTGCTCTAAAATTTCTTGGTAAACAGGTCCAGTGACTTTGGTTTTCAAAAAACACAGTGGACCAACACCAGCAGATGACATTGCACCCCAAATCATCACAGACTGTGGAAACTTAACACTGGACTTCAAGCAACTTGGGCTATGAGCTTCTCTACCCTTCCTCCAGACTCTAGGACCTTGGTTTCCAAATGAAATACAAAACTTGCTCTCATCTGAAAAGAGGACTTTGGACCACTGGGCAACAGTCCATTTCTTCTTCTCCTTAGCCCAGGTAAGACGCCTCTGATGTTGTCTGTGGTTCAGAAGTGGCTTAACAAGAGGAACACGACAACTGTAGTCAAATTCCTTGACACGTCTGTGTGTGGTGGCTCTTGATGCCTTGACCCCAGCCTCAGTCCATTCCTTGTGAAGTTCACCCAAATTCTTGAATTGATTCTTGACAAGCCTCTCAAGGCTGCAGTTCTCTCGGTTGGTTGTGCATCTTTTTTCTTCCACACTTTTCCTTCCACTCATATTTCTGTTAACATGCTTGGATACAGCACTCTGTGAACAGCCAGCTTCTTTGGCAATGAATGTTTGTGGCTTACCCTCCTTGTGAAGGGTGTCAATGATTGTCTTCTGGACAACTGTCAGATCAGCAGTCTTCCCCATGATTGTGTAGCCTAGTGAACCAAACTGAGAGACAATTTTGAAGGCTCAGGAAATCTTTGCAGGTGTTTTGAGCTGATTAAATGTATTAAATGTGAGCCAAAATCATCACAATTAAAAGAAGCAAAGACTTAAACTACTTCACTCTGTGTGCACTGAATTTATTTAATACACAAGTTTCACAATTTGAGTTGAATCACTGAAATAAATGAACTTTTCCACAACATTCTAATTTATTGAGATGCACCTGTAGTTTAGCAAATTAATAAATACATAAATGCATTATTGTAAATTTAATATTGATTTAAGTTTAAATTATTTTATTATGTGAAAAAGCAGGCAGACTTATAATGCATGAAATTATGTAAATATTGGTGTTAAAATACATATTACTTCTGTTGTGTATTGATGCATATAACAATTATTAAATAAAAAAAAAATAAAAAATTGTAAATAAATGTATATTAGTAAATGACAAAAATGACAGCAAAGACTTTTAGATTGTTACAAAATATTTCTATTCCGAATAAATGCATTTATTTTGAAATGTCTACTTGTTAAACAATCCTTGAAAAATTCTGAAGGAATCTGAAAGATCATGTGACACTAAAGACTGGGGCAATGGCTGTAAACTGCATTTTAAAATATATTAAAATAGAAAACTATTATTTTGCATTTTTATATTTTACAATATCACTGTTTTACGGTATTTCTGATCAAATAAATGCATGTATTTACCAGATGGTGTGGCATCAAACCAGCTCTAACCAGCATAAACCAACCTGGTCATGAAACATGAGAATTCATGCTGGTTTAAATTGGTCTTTTCAGCAGGGTCCGGTAATGTAAATAATCATAGTCTTGAGTACAGTTCAGGCAATGTGTTTTGGTGGCAGTGTGAGCCCTCCCTGCTGTTATATTCTTCCTCTGTTACATCCTTTCCAACCAGTTAGTCCAAGAGCAACATTTGTTGAGTGATTCATTACACTGGTGTAAATGCTACATGGGAACCAGTGAGTGCCATAAGCTTGGACCTCACAAAAACTACTCACAGACACACACTGAGGGTCTACCACACATGCACACACATCCCCTTCTGGTGGCCTGATCCAGGCATCAATCTCAGTACACAAGAACATGCAACAAACTGGAGATTTGGATCAACAGAGCCATTAGAGTTTACTGGCCAGACTTCTGTGTGATTTAATTGGGGTGGACAGTGTGTTCAATGGTCAGATTGTCAACTCTGCCACTGTTTGTCTACTGTTGTCCACGTCATCAAATTATGGAAGCTTCTTTCTACCAAAGAATAAAAATATAAAAAAGGTTAAAAAAGGTTTGTCAGTTTGTCAGAATTCTCATTTTTTACAATTGAGAATTTATATTGTGCTATTACAAACGCACGATTCTGACTTTTTTCTTCGAATTGTGAGTTTATACTTTGCAACTGCAAGACATTAATTGTGAGATGTAAACTCAGAATTCTGAGGAAAAAACTTAGAATTGTGAAATGCTAATTTGCAATTGTGAATTATAACTTTGTGATTCTGACTTTCGTATCTAATTGAGAGTTATTATTTGCTAGATGTAAATAAAATTTGGGGGGAAATAAGTCAGAATTGCTAGATGCAAAGTTATACTTTCACGATTTTGACTTCTCAGAATTGCAGGTTTATGTCTTGCAATTGCAAATTATTAATTGTCATTGTCAATTGTCAAAAGTCAGAATTGCAAATGCAAACTTGCAAATCTGAGTTATGAACTCACAATTCAGATTTGTGAGAAGAACTGCGAGATGTAAACTTAAGATTCTGGGAAAAAAGTAAGAATCGCAAGATGAAAACTTAGAATTCTGAAGAAAAAAGTAAGAATTGAGAGTTGTAAATTTAGGATTCTGAGAAAAAAGTAAGAATTGAGAGATGTAAATTTAGGATTCTGAGAAATAAGTAAAAAATGAGAAATGTAAACTTAGAATTCTGAGAAAAAAAGAGTAAGAATTGCAAGATGTAAACTTAGAATTCTGAGGGAAAAAGTTAGACTTGAGAGATGTAAATTTAGGATTAAGAGAAAAAAAGTAAGAATTGCAAGATGTAAACTTAGAATTCTGAAGAAAAAAGTAAGAATTGAACGAAGTAAATTTAAGATTCCGAGAAAAAAGTAAGAATTGAGAGATGTAAATTTAGGATTACGAGAAAGAAAAGTAAGAATTGTAAGATGTAAACAGAATTTTGAGGAAAAAAGTAAGACCTGAGAGATGTAAACTCAGGATTACGAGAAAAAAGTAAGAATTGAAAGACATAAACAGATTTCTGAGGAAAAAAGTAAGAATTGTGAGATGTAAACAGAATTACGAGAAAAAAAGTAAGAATTGCAAGATGTAAACTTAGAATTCTGAGACAAAAGTAAGAATTGTGAGTTTTATAACCAACAATTGTGAAATATTGTGCAATTCTGAGAAAAAGTCAGAATTGTGATATAAATTTCCAATTGTGAGAAAAAAATCTTAACTGCGAGATAAGAAGTTCATTCTGTGGTGGAAATAAGCTTCAATACCAAACTGTAACTCTAACATGACCATTCCAGGTTAGCATTAAGACACAGAAGAAAACACAAACAAGAAAACAGACAATCAACTGGCTGACAAGAATTTCCAACTAAAGCAGATTCCACACACTGGGAGTCATAGCGAGGGCAAAAACCCTGCAGAGAATAGTAGCAACCTCAAATCATGGGCCCCTAAGGCCCCAGTGTACCATGAAGTGGGCCCCAACTTCCATTTACTTCCGTCAAACCGAGAAAAGAATTTGAGTGGGTATAAGATCTCTTCTACCCTGCTGGGCTGAAGCTCATTCACTGTTCATTCGACTCTGGATACTCTTTTTTTATTGGGTCTTAGAGGCGGCAGGCAGCTCTTTAAAAAGCTCCAGAAATTTACAGGCTCACAGACAAACAGCTCCCTCCATTTTGCGACAGGGTTTTTAGGCCTGCAGAGAGCGAGTAGAGCTGGGCATGATTTACCGATGCTGTTAAAGCTGGATATGAGGAGATAAATCTGAGGGTTGGGAAGGTCTGGGATGAAAACAAAGAGACCAACCTCACAGCAGCATGCGCTCGAGCAGCAGTAAACAGAAAGGTTGTAGCTCAAACTCAAGCAAAGGCCCCACCCCAGCGAGGGGAAATAAATAGCCTTACCTACCATAAACATATATGTACGTATTATTATCGGGAAATGCTGCCAACTGTGTGATATGATTGTCTCTCTGACTTACTACTGATATCATCGACAAGATTAAGTTTAAAAATTAACTGTATTAAATTCAGAATGAGAATGAATAAATGAAGGAACAATCAAATTTCTGTTTTCCAATTGTTTTATTTTTCCAATTTTTAAAGTCAGACTCATTAATCATCATTACATTTTATCTCTTTCCCCATCACTGAGACCATCAATCAATTACTCATAATTTAAAAAATCTTGATATTTTTCAGCACAAATGCCAATGTTTACTGAGATTGGCCTACCACCTTTCCATCATCTTTCACTAAAAGATGAGATTTAAGTTGACCACCCTTCTTTTCCTCTCATGAAATATTCATCTCAAGGTTCGTGCAGTCTTAACATGGCTTCTGTCCAAATTAGAAAGCTGTTTGAGCTCCAGTCATCTGTCCGGGAGTTCTATAAATATGCTGTCTAAGAAGGACCTAAAGGAGGAAACTGCCAGCCATAACATGACCCAGTTCAGGGAGGAGTCACACTGAGAATTGCATGTCACCTTTCCCAGCCTGTGAATTTTGCATGAGTCTTACAAGCAAAGATAAATATTTGATAGCGACCTGCAAGATCTTCTATTATGAGTTTAAATGGACTCCACACAGCTGGTTCCAAAACTAACCAGACCTCCTCTGTGTTTGGTTAAATACTCAGAAATACGGAATGAAGGTCAGAGTATAGATTCTTTAGTCAGTGGAAGTTAGAGTTAAATTCAGTCAACCTTCGTGGTAAAACATTGTGTAAATAGCACTGAGCACTGATAATAATGACTAAAAGGTTTAGACTAACCTTAAAAGTTAGTCATCTAATTTTTGTAATTTAATTTTTAAAATTAGGTTCCATAAAAACATAGAAAGTTGAAGTTGAATCCAGAAAACGTATTACCCCTTCGCAAACTGCTAGTTGGTCAGACTAGTTCTTAATATGCTGTCTTAACATATAGGCATGTATCATACAGTTGAAGTCAAAAGTTAACATACACCTTGCGGAATCTGTAAAAAGGTTTATTTTACCAAAATAAGAAGATCATACAGTGCATGTTATTTTTTTTTTTATTTAGTACTGACCTGAATAAGATATTTCACATAAAAATGTTTACATATAGTCCACAAGAGAAAATATTGTAGTTGAATTTTATAAAATTGACCCTGTTCAAAAGTTTACATATGCTTGATTCTTAATACTGTGTTGTTGCCTGAACGATCTACTGCTGTGTTTTTCTTGTTGTTGTTTAATTAGCGATAGTTGTTCATGAGTCCCTTGTTTGTCCTGAGCAGTTAAACTGTCCGCTGTTCTTCAGAAAAACCCTTCAGGTCCTACATATTTTTGGATTTACCGACGTTTTTGTGTATTCGACCCTTTCCAACAATGACTATGATTTTTATTACAGAAGGTTCAAAAACACAGTGAATTAAGAGCTGGGGAGTGAAAACTTTTGAAGATCAGGGTAAATTTAATGTATTTTGTCTTCTGGGAAACATGTAAGTATCGTCTGTAGCTTCCGAAGGGCAGTACTAAATGAAGAAAATATGATATTTTGGCAAAATAAGAAAAATGTACACATTTTCATTCTGTTCAAAAGTTTACACCCCCTGGCTCTTAACGCATTGTGTTTCCTTCTGAAGCATCAGTGAGTGTTTGAACTATCTGTAATAGTTGCATATGAGTCCCTCTGTTGTCCTCAATGTAAAAAGATGGATCTCAAAATCATACTGTCATTGTTGGAAAGGGTTCAAATACACAAAAATAATTTGTGGGAAGGATTTTCCTGTAGAATAGCAGGCAGTTTAACTGCTCAATATTAAGAAAGTCATGTAAACTTTTAAACAGGGTCATTTTTGTGAATTCAACTATAATTTATCTTATTCAGGTCAGTATTAAATGAAAAATAACATGCATTTTGTATGCTCCCTCTTTAGTTGGTAAAATAATTAACATTTTGCAGATTCTGCAAGGTGTATGTAAACTTTTGACCTCAACTGTATATTTTGATATGTGACACAATCATTCACTATATGTTTATGAAAAAACAGATCATATTAGTTTAAAGTGGTTAAGCTGATTTTGACCATCATAGCTGGTTTGTTGTAGGTCCACGATAGTGTATAAGTTTCAAACCAGGATCACCAGCTAGTAACCACAGCTGCTTGTTTAATCAAAATAGTGTGATGTCAAAGTTGGACAAAATTGGTTCGTGATTTAATTACATAATATGTGTGCTGCGTGTTTTAGAGTGAAGCATGGCAACGTGTTTATTTACACGTGTGCAGCTCATGAGCCAGTGCTTTCAGCATCTCAGAGCGGCTCGGTTCACAGTAAATGCTGCTCCATACAAACTCCATCTCTCCATCTACTCTGAGCTTGGGACACTTTAACACGCATTTGGGAACACAACATCTTCCCATACTTGCAATAAGAAGTGCTTATCAACAAAAAAGAAGCAAAAGAACCACAAAGGGCTTCCTGCGGTTTAAAATAGTATAACATTTGTGACCCTAGATCACCAAACCATTCTTAAATAGCATGGATATATTTGTAGCAATAGCCAAAAACATAATGTATGGGTCAAACCATGGTGAAAAAAACAGCATATGCTGGTAGGCTGGTAGGTATGTTTTGATGCTGGTTTAAGCTGGTCCATAGCTGGTTTATGCTGGCCCTTTGCTGGTTTATGCTGGTCCTTAGCTGGTCATGTTGCTGGTCAAGGACCAGCTTAAACCAGCATCAAAACCTACCTACCAGCATATGCTTGTTTTTTCAACAGGGAAATTATAAATTTTCTTTTATGCCAAAAATGATTAGGATATTAGGTAAAGATCTGGTCAGGTTCCATGAAGATATCTGTAAATTTTCTATCATAGATATATCAAAACTTAATTTTTGATTAGTAATATGCATTGCTAAGGACTTCATTTAGGCAACTTTAAAGGCAATTTTCTCAGTATTTTGATTCCAGCTCAGATTCCAGGTTTTCAGATAGTTGTATCTCGGCAAAATATTGCTCTATACTAACAAACCATACATCAATGGAAAGCATATTTATTTAGCTTTCATATGATGCATAAATCTCAAAACCCTTATGACTGGTTTTGTGGTCCAGGGTCACACAGAGTATATTGCTCATTATTTGATGTAGGTTTGCCACATGTTCATCTATTTCCTTTTAACTACTGAGCTCTTCTTCTCTTCCAACTGTAGAGATAAATGTCAGCGTGCCCACAGGTTATATTTTGAGCCGGTTTCCCAGAAGCATCGAGCTGCTGACGGGCACACACATTAGTGAACGAACGGCGCTTTCCCATGAGGCTGCCTCATCAGAAGTCTAACACAATTAAACTTCTCTTCCCACTCTAATACATTAGCACTGCATCAGTGTGAGATATCGCAAGCATACATTCACATCTGCTTCCACTGACTGAAACCAAACCCTCTATGAGACAGCAGGTTCATAGAGAGGTCAAACTGCAAACTGTAAACAGCCTTCATTTATATACTAAGAAAAAGAAAATGCAGCAAATGTATTTGTAAGTGTAAAGCCCAGCAGCTTACAACATAAAAAAGCTGAAACAGAAAGACTGTAAAGATCACCAGTGTCATGAAGCGTTTTGGTCAGCTGATCTCGCTCAGAAAGCTGAGATGAAAAGAAACTTCAGTGGCAGGTTTGCATTAAATCCTCTGGTATCTTGTCAAATGTTCTGTTGATTTTGACTGTGATCAGAAAGCCCAATACCACCAAACAGGATGAGATTTCATTTCACAGTGCTGTGGATGTAATTGGAAAAAGAAATGATTTTCAGTCATGGAGACTAGATGGCAGGAGAGCAGTGAGATGGCCAGTGTAATACAGCTCCTGTCCACAGCGGACACTGACAGAGAGACACAGAGCCAGCGGGGATTCACAGCTCAGTTGTAAACCAATCATAATGAAAACTCGGAAATATGGACTTGATAATGTTTAACATTCTGCAAAGTGCTATATAAGATACATAAAGTATGTTTTAGGAATTAATTATCTTCTAATAACTAAAAGTTTAAACAAATACAAAGGAAACAAGACTTTTACCGTTTTTAAAAAAGCTGTAGATTTAAGCTGTTCTTGCTTTCATGACTATCCTCTTTTTACACAATTTTAATGTATCTAAAATGTATCAGTGAGAGGTATCGTAGTGAATTTGACCCGTTCGGGTAAAGGGGAGGGGCCTCTGTTTGATCTTGAATTTGCATACAGATGAGCTAATGAAAATGCACACCAGTCCTTTATGCCCTGAAGACATGTCTTGAATACCAAGCACAGACAGGAAAACAGACTAATAATTATTGGTGCTGGAACCTTTTATTATTTATTGTGTACTGCAGCCGTATGAAGTACTACACTATGTGTGCTCTCAGAGGGGTTTAATTGCTCAGTGGTTGCTCTTTCAGAAGATTTAAAGATGTTTGCCTCAGATGTTTCTTGGAAATTTTTATGAGAAATAAAAATACACACAAATTGTTTACACACGGTTAGAGATATAAAGCTGATGTAGAAAGCAGTTCACATAATTTGGGCTTTGAAAAATGTGATGATGTTTGAGTTCACACTGAAATTACTTTTGTTTGCTGTTTGAGACATTGAAAACTTGAGAGAATCTTAATGCTGAATCTTCTTCTTTGGAGAAAAGTTTCATTTTCATTTCATTGCTGTCTTGAAAACGCATTTTTGCAGTCATGAACCCCATGTATTTTAAATTGAGTTGTATTTTTTAAATATATTATTATTATATATATAAAATCATTAAAAAAGCAGAATTTGATTTGTGGATTTTTGCACCTGCATAAATCTATATATTGAATAATTTATGTTATATTTATATATTTTTTTAATTTAGTTTCATTTTATTTTATAGTTTTTTTTAAATATTTTATATAATTTTTATTTTATATATTTAATTTAAACATTGCTGTTAAAATAATTGAGATATAAAATAGTTTTTGTTGAAGTCTTGAAAAAGCAGAACTTGATTCATGAATTTTTGCAGTCATATATTTTACATTTAGATGTTTTTTATATATTTTTTTAAATATATTATTATTCAATATGTAAAATTATATTAAAAAGGCAGACTTTGATTCATGGATTTTTGCACCTGCATGAGCCCCCATTTATTTTGAATCATTTGAGGTTTTTTTTTTTTTTTTTTAATGTTATTTTATTTTATTTTATTAAAAAAAATATTTAATATATTTAATTTAAACTTTGCTGTCCTGGTAAAATAACTGAGATATAAAAGAGTTTTTATTGCAGTCTTTTATTTTATTGTATTTTTTTATTTTATTTTGTTATTTAATTTAAGTTAATTTTATAAAAAATATTTTATATATTTAATTAAAAGACTGATATCTTGGTGAAATAATTGTCAAAAAGAGATTTTATTTCTGCCTTGAAAAAGCAGAATTTGATTCATGAATTTGATTTCATGAATTCATGAATTGTGAGTCATGAACCCATATGTATTTTACATTTTATTTTATATATATATATATACAAATGTATTGTTAATGTATATCTACAATTATATTAAATAAAGTGTTTGTTATATTTATTTTATTTTAGAAAAATATTTTATATATTTAATTTAAACAGCTGTCTTAATAAAATTACAGATTATAAACCAGATTTCATTGTTGCCTTGAATAAGCATAATCTTTGCATATATTGTTTAAGAATTTCTTGTATATTATATTATATTGTTTAAAAAAAGATATTTTATACATTATACATGCAGTTTTGGTGAAACAACTGAGAATTTTTTTTCTTCTTTTTGATTAAATTCCCTCATGTCACATCGTGTTGCTTCAAAAAAGCAGTGAGAGCCAAATTATCAACCTTTTTTTTTTACATAAGAGCCAGAAACTCAACACTGACTGCATTAGGTTGAACACTATTAAGGTGACATTCTATTCAGAGCAACTTGTTCCCTTATTCTCACATATATTGACCTTCACAAGAGGTCGTTGCCAGGGGATACGGCACCACCGCAGAGAGAGGCCGATCACGTTACAAAGCACAGATAAATGTGTTGTCAGGACCTTGTGTCTCTCCTCTTATCAGAGACGGAGAGAAGCGTACCTCCACAGGGCTGGACTGAGCACGCTCTGTAGCGCCAGCAGACCAAGACTGTGAAAAGACCTGCCAATCAAAGCCTCTCAGGGCCCAGCTTCCACACAAAGTCTGCCTGCACACATTAACCAATGAGGACAGAGCCGGGCCCTCATCACCTGCCTGATGCAGTCAGACCCCTGCAGACGTCCCACCAGCTAACCTGATTAATGCACTCAGCACTGACAGCTGCTGATAGATGCCACGATAAACAAAAGAAACACTGACCCACTGCTTTTTCTGTCTGTGTGGATCTCTGACTCTCTGAGGCCTCCAGAGCATCTGCAGATCTGCTCTTTGTCAGTCTGTCTGTACTCAGCTTTTGACAGGAAGCTCACAGTGAACAGGAAGTTGGAATGTGAGCAGAGATGAGAGTGGTTTTGATTCAGAGCCCACACTCAGAGGGGTACCAAAATTGAGTTTGCCATACTAGACAATGGATTGAATGAAGAAAATTAAACGGCTGTAAATACTGCAATTTTTACAGCCATGAACACCCATGATTTTTGCGGTATTTGCATTATTTTTGTAAAATAAAATAAAATAAAATAAAATAAAAAGATTTTATTTCTGATTTCTTTTCTTTATGTGAATGCATAAAATAAAATTTATGTATTATGTAATTTTTTTCAAACTCACACATAGTTTTTTTTAAATAAAATAAAAGTAATATAATATAAAATAAAATAAAGAATTTATTTCAGATTTTACCTTTTGCTATGTGAATGCGTGCAATCATAAAACCAAAATTCAATTTACCCCATGTATTTTTTTAAATAAAATAAATAAAATAAAATAAATGTAATATGTGTCCTAGAAAAACAATTATAATTTTTATAAATAATAGTACATATTAAAAAAAAAAAAATAAATTAAAGTAAAATAAACTAATAAATAATTTTATTTTAAAAAATCATTAAAAATAAATAAATGCACACATTTATCTATTTAATCTCATTAGTGTATGGTGTATTGAAAAACAAAATAATATAAAGATTTTATTTTTTAATCATAAAAGCAAAATCCAATTTATCCCATGTAATTTAAAAAAAAATAAATAAAATACATTTAAAATCAAATCAAATAAAATTAATGTAATATGTGTCCTAGAAAAACAATTATAATTTTTATAAATAATTGTGCAAATTTAAAAAATAATTAAATTAAATGAAAGTAAATTAAACTAATAAATAGCTTTATTTAAAAATGATAAAAAATAAATAAATAAATGCACACGTTTACCTATTTAATCTCACTGGTATGGAAGCCCATTCCTTGTGTGTTGATAAAATAAAATACAATACAATACATAATAATTAATCTCATTGATGTCATGAGTAAAATTAATATATAATTAATATATTAAGAAAAAATTAAGCAATAATATATAAGTTGTGTTTTTTTTTTGTTAAATCATTAAATCAAAAAGCAGAATATGATTTATGTTTTTTGTCAAATTATTTTTTAAATAAAATTAATTTTATTATAACATAAAATAAATAAACAATTTATTTAGACTTTTTTATGTGAATGCATGAAAACATAAAATCAAATACCAATTTATGTATATTTTTTAGTCATTAACTCCCATGTCATTTGTTAATAAAATTAAATTAAATGAATGTGTCCTAGAAAAACAATTATATTAAAAAATATATGTAAAATTTATTTTTAAAAAGTTATAAAAATAATAAATGCATACATTTAACTATTTAATCTCATCTGTGTCTTGATAAATAAAAAATTAAATAAAATAAAATATTTAATCTCATTGATGTCTTAAGTAAAATTAAGATATAATTAATATATTTAAAATAATTTAGACATAAGATATAATTTGTGATGTTTGTGTAAAATCATGAAATCATTAAATAATTTTTTGGTCATGAACCTCGATGTATTCTGAAATGGGTGCTTTACAAAAACAAACGAACAAATATATTTACACATTAAATCTGAGAACAACATTTAAGGCTATGTGGATCTTCTTAATATGTCTCCTATAGGAGTGCTGAGATCAGGAAGCAGATGGAACTGCTTTTATTATGCACATTTTCCCCCAAACACACACATATAGACACAGATATGAGAACATCCCTGCGCTGCACACATAATCTATCACACTTGAACATACAAACACATTGTGCAGTCTGCTTGCAACAGCTTTGTGTTAATATCACTACAGTCTCACATCTGGAAGTGAGTCAAACAGGATTTCTACTTTGAAGCTTTCCTGACGTTCTTGATGATGCCCTGAATTACACGTCACATCTGCTCTGTGTTTCAACCACACCAGAGATGTAGGAGGAACCATGTGTCTTGGTTGCTAAGAGTCAGGCCAAATTACAAGTTGGAGACACAGATTTCTTTTTCTTCAGTCCTGAGTTTTTAATTGCTATCCAATTACTAAAATTAGCACACTGAGTGCAGGTGTCTTTCTCTGATTGTGACTTGTTGGATGCATCTTTCTTAACGGCCTTCAACAAACTGGCACACAGAACTACAATCTGTCAGTTGTAATTGTGAGCTGCGGTCAATCGCGCTTATACGAGGTGACTACGCAGTGTGAATGGGCAAAGGCTGAGAAACAAGTCAGCAGGAGGAAGAAAAAAAAAAGAAAAAAAGCTGGGCGTCAGTGTGTGGTGGGCTGCTCTGCCCGTCCTCCAGACAGATCCACCCAGGCAGCGGAGAGAAAGGAGGGCAGGACGTGCAGCCAGAGGTGACAGACGCAGTGGTGTGATCGCCGGCAGCTGAGCCTCCCTCCAGCTCGCCTTTCTGTTCTTCACTTCGAGTAAGAATAATAAGCCTCTTTAGTCCGGACACCTGCAAAACTGAGGGTGCGAGACGAGTATGAAAGCCAAGAGCTGTGTGAAAGCTGCTCTTTCCTTTTCCCTTTGGGCAAATCACACAGTGCCACAGACAGCTTCATTCTGAATGCTATTATCACACGCATAATGATATATCTACTTTTAATTCATGAGTCAAAAAAGAAACGTTTGACACTGAGAATACCCTTAGGAAAGAAAAATCACAAATGAGACCTTTTTAATATCTCAGGCTTTTTTTTTCTAAATAGCATTGAGAACAATAGCAGACGTCTGCTGCTTAGAATAATAAAAAAAAGTTATCATGTTTTCTTAAAGGGTTACTCCACCCCAAAATGAAAATGTAGTGATTAATCACTTACCCTCATGTCGTTCCAAACCCATAAAAGCTTCGTTCGTCTTCGGAACACAATTTAAGATATTTTGAATAAAAACCGGGAGGATTTTGACTGTCCCATTGCCAGGTAAATACCACTGTCAAGACCCAGAAAAGTATGAAAGGCATCGTCAAAATAGTCCATCTGCCATCAGTGGTTCAATCTGAATTTTGTGAAGCGACAAGAATACTCTTTGTATGCAAAGAAAATAAAAATAACGACTTTATTCAACAATTTGTCTCCTCTGCGTCACCGTAGCTACATTTCGGAGAGTATTCCCTGTACGCAAACAGCGTACGCTGTTTTCTGTCAGGGGATACTATTCATTGAGAACTCTACGGAGACGAATTGTTGAATAAAGTCGCTATTTTTGTTTTCTTTGCGTACAAAATGTATTCTCGTAGCTTCGTAAAATTATGGTTGAACCACTGATGGCAGATGGACTATTTTGACGACGTCTTTCATACTTTTCTGGGTCTTGACAGTGGTATTTACCTGGCAGTCAATGGGACAGTTTCAAACCTCCCGGTTTTCATCCGAAATATCTTAAATTGTGTTCCGAAGACGAACGAAGCTTTCACGGGTTTGGAACGACATGGGGGTAAGTGATTAATGACCAAATTTTTATTTTGGGGTAGAGTAACCCTTTAAGAGTTTTAAAATAGCAATGTTTGCAAATATAAAGTGAGAGATTTCAATATGAACTCAAAAATGTAAAAAAAAAACATTCAAATGTTCTTTAGTTCTATTAAGCATGTGACAGGATTGAGTAACCATTATAACATGATTATTTGGAGAATTAATCATTATATTCAGGAGTTTCTGATACCATGTGAAGAAAAAATTGTAGCCAGCCACATAAATATTTTATGGCTAGGGTTCATAACCTAATAAATATTCATGAGCCAAGATGATAAGGTTTATACAGATATGCATTTATTAAAATATGCTTATTTACATATTATGTGTGCTTAATGTATTATTTTATTCATATTTAACATATTTATATTAATATTTTAACTTATTTGATCAAGAATATTTTGTCAAAAAATCTAAATAGCATTTACATATTAATTAATTACTATAATTATATTTATAACGTAAATAATGGCACATGTATGATTAAATAATATATAATTCATGCAAATAGTTCTTTCACAAATGAATCAATGCTGCATATTTGCAGATTTTACACAGATGAAAAAAAGTCTATCCTGAAACACTGATCCTACTGTATATGTCAAAAATGTTCTCAGTTGTTTCTATTTTTATTTGTCCTAAAGAATTTTAGGGAGAAAAACAACTGAGACACAACTAATAATTAATTGTTAAATATCTGAGAACTCTATTAACAGGATATTTTATGACTTTCTTTCATCAATGGTACATAAAAAAAGATATTTTGAGAAATGTCAAAAGCTTTTTTTTCTCTCTCAGTAATGGAAGTCAACTGTAGCCAAAACTGTTTGGTTAACAGTATTCTTCGAAATATATTGTCTTGTGTTTCTACAGAACAAACTACATTTATTTTGTTTTATTTTATTTAATTTTATTGTATTTTATGACAATACATAAATAAATAAATACGATATCGGATTCTGCTTTAATGATTTTACACAAAAATATAGAAAAAAACCACTAACTATATATATAACATTAGGGCTGCCCTCTTTCTTTATTTTACAAAAGCGCAATGTTTTGTTGTTATTGTGAGTGCACACAAATAAACGTAGAGTCTTTACAGATTCAAAAGATGTATTACTTTTATCTGTATGACCAAAAATGACAGAGTATTTTAAGAGCAAGTGACTGCACCGACGCCACCATCTGTCATGCAGTGAGCACACTACTATTCAGCTTCCACACTCCGCACAGGCAGTTCAATAGCGCACTTTTTTCTAGGTTAACATTAGATTGAGTGCACATGTAAAGTTGCTACTGCTTAGATATTTCAGATAAAAAGCCATATTTGAGCTTGATGAATGATAGTTGAGCGTTTGGATATCCTACCCGATGTACTATATTACCACATAGACCAGCTGTTTACGATCTGTCCGTCATGGACCGTGTGACTTTGCCACTTCCTGTGGATTTTGTGTGACTAAGCGACTAAAAAAAAATTCTTCTCGTCGACTAACAGTTAGTTTTTTATTTATTTTTTTTATTTTATTTTATTGTGAACTATCCCTTTAAGAAAGGACAAAAACAATTTTTAATTAAAAATATTCATCCGGTGTTACAGAGAGCCCACATACATAAGACGACCAGCATGCTTCATTTCAGAGTGTCAGACAGCCTGTGACTGACACTAGCTAGTGATAAAGCCCCTCTCTAGCTCCAATGGTGTTGGCTCGGCTGACACGTCTGAAACATGCCCCTCTAGTGTTGTTGTTTCATATCTGACCAGTCTGAACAGGTTTTTGCTGTGAGGTGTGAAGCTGCATGGCACAAACAGAGCTGCAGCTGCAGGGGCCCCTCAGACCACAGCACTTCATGACCGTAAAAAAAACAAACCAGCAGAGAAAACCCAGGAATGTCATCTCACACCTCTCCTATACAGTCTCAGCCTGCATACTGTATAAACAACAGTGCTGGGAAGTAAATGGCTAAAAGCAGTCGAACCATTGCTTCTGACTCAACAACACCTTCATTAGTGTGAGAATAATTAGTGTTTTAAAATATCATCGCTTTTTTAGTAACAAGCAACCATTCACTGACATTATAAAGCTTAGAAGAGCCAGGACATTTTTTTAATATAACTCTAATTGAAAGAAGAAAGACATATACACCTAGGATGGCTTGAGGGTGAGAAAATCATGGGGTAAGTTTGTAATTTTTGGGAGAAATATCCCTTTAAGTGGCCTTTTAAATGCCTGCAAGTACAGGTTTTGTAAAAAAATATATACGTTTTAAGATTTAAAGATTTAAGATTAAGCTTCTTTTTCACAAGGCATAGCAACACTAGCGCAACCAATGGCATGAATTTGGGGCGGGGCTATCTGTGCAACCAATAGAAAATGTGCATTGTGTTTAGGAAACCTGTTTGAAAACAGTCATTACTTTAGCAGTTCAGTTTTGTGGCACTGAAATTACTCACTTTACCTTTAAGTAACTTACAGCTTGGCTGCTTTGAAACAGCACTGCTACACACACTCTGCTCTTGACCTGGGTTCACTGTCTAATCCCGGACACACTTCACTCGCTACATACTGACAGAAGTTAGTTAGCGGGCAGAGAAATTCCTCAAGGCTACCCAGAGCCCTTGTGCACAGGGTTCAGGGCAGCCTGGTGAAACAATGACCTTAAACTTATACACTTTAAACCCCTCATTCCCATCATTCTGCTGTAGTCGTTCAAAGAGCTGTTCCAAGCGGGCCCCGGCAAGCACGTCCGACTCGGAAACCGGATTTATTTCATTCAGAGAGTGAGAACTGGCTGTCTGCTTTACTTCTACAAGCATTCACTCCCCTGCTGCTCTCGAGAGAAAGACGAGAATCCTGTAACGTGGCAACAGCGACTGCCTCCCCATCTTTTATTAGTTTTGAGTGACACTTTGAAAATGCGGCCAGGATCGAGACAAAGCGGTGACACAAATACAAATGAGCCTCCTGCTAAAGGCTACTAAACAGAATAAACAACCCCGGGTTCAAATTGTTTTGACTTCACTGATGGCAGAGACAAATCAATAACGCTACAGTGAGAATTTGGAAACTGAAAAACACAGATATAAGCCAAATACTCTAATAATGAGGGGTTTAAAATGGAAGCGCATTCAGTCAGAAGGAAAAATGCTATGCATGGAAGCGAACTGAGAATCTGCTGGTTGCAGACAGATGGCATTCTGGGGCTGAAGGGTTGACCATGGTGCCTCGATCTGCTCTGACAAGAGTGCTAAGCAAGAGCTTACCACCTACAGACTCAAGTCTTACAGAAACTGACTGACATGGCTGAAGTTTAGACGGCGCTAAGCATTAAATAAAGAATGTAACTAACTGTCTGTCTATCTATAACATGATCCAACTACAAAAGAGTGATATTGAGTCTGTGAAAAAGCATATTAAATAATAAATAGTGTAAAAATGCTAAAATATATATAAAAAATCTGTGCAATCATAAGATTAATAGCTAATTGTTATACAGTGTCACTGTCAACATAGTAGAAGCTAATTTTTCCTACATACTCGGTGTCCATGGCATAAATAAGTGAAAGACCCTGACCTAGACCTTGCTAACATCTTAGCAACCACCAGAATAGAGTGCAACAGTCGGGTTCCGTAAGTAAAACCACCATTCATTTTCTCCATAGGAGAAATTGATTTTTAACAATAACTTAGAAACCTCATAAGACCTACTGTGAATTCCAAGGTTGTTAATCGATGGTATATGCTTTAGCTGAAGCCTTCACACCATTTCAACTTATTTTTAAAATAATCATGTTTAAAGGCTGAATTTGTGGTGAAAAACATAATAACCTATGATGTTGTACAGAAAATTCCACCAATCAGAGAGTTGTATCAACAAATTGTACAAAAAGAGCTTGCAAGCGTAATCGGTCTTACTAAACTGCGAAATACTTACATATTTAGAAATGTATATAAATCTTGAAATGAACTTTAATTATATTGTTTCTATACAGTTGATGTCAAAAGTTTACATACACCTAGCAGAATCTGCAAAATGTTAATTATTTTACTTAAGAGGGATCATACAAAATGCATGTTATTTTTTTATTTTGTACTGACCTGAATACGATATTTCACATAAAAGACGTTTATAGATCTTCTGAATTTAAAGATCAGGGTAAATTTAACTTATTTTGTCTTCTGAGAAACATGTAAGTATCTTCTGTAGCTTCTGAGGGGCAGTACTAAATAATTAAATAAATAAAAAAAAAAAGATATTTAGGCAAAATAAAGAAAATGTACACATGCTTATTCCATTCAAAATTTTATACCCCTGGCTCTTAATGCATGGTTTTTCCTTCTGGAGCATCAGTGAGCATTTGGACCTTCTTTGTAATAGTTACATATGAGTCCCTCAGTTTTCCCTCAGTGTCAAAAGATGTCAGAATCTTACAGTCATTGTTGGAAAGGGTTCAAATACACAGAAATGCCGAAAAGCCAAAGAATTTGTGGGACCTGAAGGATTTTTCTGAAGAACAGCAGGAAGTTTAACTGTTCAGGACAAACAAAGGACTCATGAACAACTATCACTAAACAAAAAAAACTGCTGTGGATCATTCAGGTAACAACACAGTATTAAGAATGAAGTGTATTTAAACTTCTGAACAGGATCATTTTTCTAAATTCAACTATTATTTTCTCTTGTGGACTTTATGGACTTTATGGGACTGAAATCTTTCCCCTTACTAAAATCATGAAGTGCACAGTTTCGTACCCTCAAAAAAGTTTGAAATGTCTTGATTCACTTTACACAGCTTAAATGAAGGCTTTTTTAAATGTTCCTATGGGTGAAATTAATGGTAAAAAAAAAATTTCGAACACCAACATGGCTGAAAAAATGGGTGCTAAGTGGGCACTAATGCACTCTATAATCTAGCACCAACCTAGAAACTCTATTAACACCCTAGCAATGACCCAGAATGCCCTCACAACCACTTAGAAATGCTTTTTCAGTGATTTACAGTGCATCCTATTGCCATGTCAGACAGACCCCCAGGGTCCAAAGAGCATAAGCATGCTTCATTTAGCACCTTACTTGAATATTTATTCTAGCCAAGACCACAAAAAAAGAAAGAAAAAAAAACATTATTTTACGCTGATGACAAAATAAATCACTGTTTGCTTCATGAGGACTGTCACTGCTATTTAACGTTCTTAACAAAATGCATCGATTCTTACGAAAATCCAAACGGATACAGTTCAAAGGTCTGTCAATCTGATGAAGGACAGCCATGCATGATGTTGCTTGTGTCCGTCTCAATCAGAGTTGTATTGAAGAGCAGATTTCCCCTGGGGTTGAAGCTTGAGAGGAGCGATCAGGATTTGTAAGCGCCAATTTTTAGATGAGAGGCTTTTGGCATAATGACACTTCAGTGCAGAGTTGAAAGAGCCAAAGAGTCCTGCTCTAGTAAAGACGTGCTGTCTACCATCCAATCTCACTCTCCGCAGCGCTGCACAATGAATCTCAATGTGTTGTGGGAGTACAAACAATGAACCATGAGCATCTAGATTTGCTTTGTTATGCAGATTCACTCAGCTTATTGTTGAATACTTATCTATTAGAAGCCTTGACTAAGTAGTAAGTGATGAAGAGCGATAAACGGATCCCACAGGTAAACTGGGGAGAGCGCGATAAAGTTTACCTGCAAATGCTACATACAGGATTTGGATTCTCTGAGGATTTTCACAGTGAACTAATCTAAAATCATGAATAATGCGAAGCACTGGGTCTCTAAATGAGTCTGTTAAATCAGCGCAACTTGGAAAAAACATATAAGCATTAAGGATATAAAAGAGGGCAACAGTTTGTCAGGGATGATAAATGATTCATAGGGAGATTTCCTGCTGTCTGTCCTCTCAATCTGAGGTAAATACCACTACCTGGCAATCTGTTCCATGAACGCACCACACGCATACATCATGATACTCTTGTGAACATGTGACGAAGACTGACACGAAAGAGCAGAATTAGTTAAATAAAGTTGATATTTTTGTTTTCTTTGTGCACAAAAAAGTATTCTTATAGCTTCTTAAAATTAAAGCTGAACCACTGATGTCAAATGGACTATTTTAATGTTGTCCTTACTACCTTTCTGGGCCTTGAATGTGTTAGTTGCATTGCTGTCTATGCAAGGTTGGAAAGCTTTCGGATTTCATCAAAATTTGTTAATTTGTGTTCTGAAGATGAACGAAGGTCTTGCGTGTTTGGAATGTCATGACAGTGAGTAATTAATGACAGAATTTTCATTTTTCAGTGAACTATTCCTTTAAGGAAATCCAGATTAATCAGATTGCCTTTGGCTTTAACTGATTCCGATTAGACATTTCTTCAAGGGGTTTTCCAACCCTGTTCCTTGAGGAAAACCCAAAGTACACATTTTGGATGTCTCCCTTATGTGACACTTGATTGATAATTTTCTGTTAAATAACAAAAATTCATTGCAAGCTTTTATAAACATCACAGCAGGGCTTTACGCTTACTTTCCTGTTTGGGAGCACTTGTATTAGATTAAAAAAATCTGATAAAAAAACTAGCCTTTCCATTACGAGGTGATATTTGACTCCTTAAAGTGATTTACAGGGGAATTTTGTTTTTGTGGCATTTTTCTAACTTTATGAAAAGTATGACATCTTTTATGTCAACATTTTTTTAAGCTCTTTAAAATTTCTAATTAAACAACAGAATAAGAACAAGTACATTAAGTTACCAATCACAAGAAGTCAGTATTAACAAAATGAATTTGTACCACAGAGGTGGCAGAGAAGAACACAAAAGTGGCTTGTAGGTGTATTTTCAGATGTATAATGAGGCTCAGAGGTGGCATGAATGCAATCAAATGTATAAATTGAGATTAATGTTTTAAATATAACATTTTGAATACAGAAATATTAAATGATTTAAACAACTGAAAAGATAATTTAAAAATTAAACTAAATCTGCCAGTAGGTGGCAGCAAGTCACTGATTTAATTACTGAATCATGTCATCTATTTGATTCGTTCCAACAGCTGATTCATTCAGGAATACAGCATGTGACTGACTTTATGAATGGGAAATTGAATCATTGACTCACTAGATTCCTTTAAAAATGCACATGCATTCATAAATGAAACACCGCTATGTTTGAATGGAGATGCCCAGCGGCTCAGTTGTGACTATTTTTAATGACAAAATAGAGCAAAATCAGGCAATAGTGTTATAGTCAGACAATGTAAGTCACTTAATATTAACTTCTTGTTTGTTAACTGTTGTATTAAATCAGTGCTGTCATTCATCTTTGCGATCTAATAAAGTTCCATTATAATCAACAAAGCTCTCTACACTGCACAAAGATTCTCTTATTTACACTCTCTACACTTTGTTTATGAAAGGATTCATGAGATATGTCTGTGATACATTACTCAACGTTGCAAAAACACATAGAAACCTTTGAAGCTCCCCTCAGCATAAACACAAATATGCTGATCGGTTCAGTCGCACATGGTGCTCCTAAATATTTCTTTATAGCCGCACGCAGTAGTTTTTTTCACCAATGCGACTGAAATGCTCGCCCTGTAGAGTCCTGCAAAGTCACAACAAGCAAAGGGTTTGCAGGCAAATTCATCTCGACTCTATTTGAAATTAAATTGTCATTCAGCTTCTCTAAGTAGATATTTTATACTTTATATTCTTCCTACAATCTTACATTTAGAGTGCCTTTGGTAACTACTAGCTATCTTGCTGCACTGACGTTTCCATCCTCTCACATTACCGCTCACTATACATCTAACTGTCAGCACATTGACACTGAAATCGGTTTTTAGATGATAACACAAATAGACTTTAAAATAGAGCAAATTTATTCACGCACAAATCCCACCTCTCAATATGCCCGGGCTCCTGCGCTAAATATTATTGATCTATTCCAAGATCAACACATTAACAAACGGGAAATGTACAGCAGAAGCAACAGACAAGGCCAAACATGCCAAAGTCCCTTCAAGGCAAGTCAGTTCATTTTAGGGGTATTTTGAAAATGTCCCCAGGCAGCTATGGTCTTGCCAGGCAAGTACAGTGCCTATAAAAGACTGGTAAACTACTGGCTAAGATTACGTTCCAATAGCACGTCAAACCTGACAACAATAGCATTGTTAATTTTTCCTTCTTTGTGCAGAGAAAGTCTTCTCATAGCTGCTGTCTATGCAAGGTAAGAAAGCTCTTGGATTTCATCAAAACTATCTTCATTTGTGTCCTTAAGACGAACAATGGTCTTATAGGTTTGGAACGACATAAGAGTGAGTAAATAATGACAGAATTTTCATTTTTGGGTGAGCTATCCCTTTAAGGAAATCCAGTATAATCAGGTTGCCTTTGGCTTCAACTGATCCCAATTAGACATTTGAAGAAAACCCAAAGTACACATTTTGGATGTCTCCCTTACATAACTCTTGATTGATCATTTTCTTTGAAATGACAAGAATTCATTGCGCTTTCATAAAAATCAAAGTCACTCCAAGCAATGCATTTGCAGACAAATTCATCTTGACTCTATTTGAAATTAAACTGTCATTCTTCTCAAAATGTAGATATTTTATACTTTATATTCTTCCTACAATCTTACATTACACTGTCTTTAGTAGCTACTAGCCTTCTTACTGCACTGATGTTTCCATCCTCTCACATTACAGCACAGTAGACATCTAACTGTCAGCACATTGACAATGAAATCAGTTTTTAGATGATAACAAAACATACCTTAAAGGTGTAGTTCACTTCCAGAACAAAAATTTACAGATAATGTACTCACCTGCTTGTCATCCAAGATGTTCATGTCTTTCTTTCTTCAGTCGTAACGAAATCATGTTTTTTGAGGAAAACATTTCAGGATTTCTCTCCATATAATGGACTTCTATGGTGCCCCCGAGGTTGAACTTCCAAGATGAAGTATCAGTACAGCTTTAAAGGGCTATAAACGATCCCAGCCTAGGCAGAAGGGTCTTATCTGGCGAAACGATTGGTTATTTTCTAAATAAAATTACAATTTATATACTTTTTAACCTCAAATGCTCGTCTTGTCTAGCTCTGCGTGAACTCTGTGTATTCCGGTTCATGACAGTTAGGGTATGTCGAAAAATTGGCTGGGATCGTTTAGAGCCCTTTGAAGATGCATTTAAACTGCATTTTGGTAATTCAAACTTGAGGGCACCATAGAAGTCCATTACAGTATATGGAGAGAAATCCTGAAATGTTTTCCTCAAAAAACAATTTCTTTACAGCTGAAGAAAGAAAGACATGAACATCTTGGATGACAAGGGGGTGAGTACATTATCTGTGAATTTTTGTTCTGGAACTGAGCTACTTCTTTAAAATAGAGTAAATTCCTCCACGCACAAACCCCACCTCTCAATATGCTCTGGCTCCTGCGCTAAATATTATTGATCTATTACTAGATCAACACATTAACAAATGGGAATTGTACAGCAGAAGACAAGGCCAAACATGCCAAAGTCCCTTCAAGGCAAGTCAGACCTGAAAATGCCCCCAGGCAGCAATGGTGTTGCCAAGGAAGTACCGCGCCCATGAAAGACTGCTTAACTACTAGCTAAGATTATGTTCCAATAACATGTCAAACCTGACTACAACAGCATCATTAATTTTTCCTTCTTTGTGCACAGAAAGTATTCTCGTAGCTGCTGTCTGTGCATGGTCAGAAAGCTCTTGGATCAGAGAGCTCGAAGGTCTTATGGGTTTGGAAACGACATGAGGATGAGTAATTAATGACAGAATTTTCATTTCTGAGTGAACTATCCCTTTAAGCTGATTGGTTCTTTAAACCTAAAGGCTTTTTTCCCTACAGCCACCATATTGAGTGCTGTGGTTTTCTCATTCATATCTCTACAAGTGATCCATCTTCTCCCTCTTATACTCTCTCTGCATGATCATTTTTGTATACGTATGGGAGGAGGAATACAGCAACACGGACAAATGTTGTTGGCCTGTACACAAGCTAAAAATGCCCCGCACAGACTGCACAGCTGAAAGCCACAAGCGCAGGCAGTGGAGCCGATCCAAAGACAGACCTGAGTGCTCACAGTGAATGACAATTCAGGTCACTGGAATCATGTGCCAAACTTTACCACGAAACAACGGTTCTGTGTTCTCTTCCTGAGTGTGGATGTTGTGTAAATATTACCCTCTGGGAGGTTTCTGTGTCCCTGCTTAAGTATAGGAATGAAACCTAAGCCCCTAAACTTGATCCATACTTATTGTCTACGCCCATTCATTTAACCAAAATACCCTCCAAATGACATATATATATAAATACACAAGCACACACAAGTACTAATACAGACGTCAGTGGAACAGTAGAGGCATGTTCTCAGAAAGGCGCCTATCTGGTGAGCAGCGATATACTTCACAACAGGACTGATAAAGCATTTCAAACTCAAATGAGCACACAATGAATTTCAGACAGCATTCATTGTCTGAGATATTATCTCAGGCGGCAATTCATTTCAGTTTTCAAACTGAAAGCTGACACAGGAGCAAACAACCAATGCCTCTTCATAGCCTAACATTTTAGCAGATTGTACCATGGTGTGCATACAGGGATTGCAAGTTTGATAGGATGTTCTGATTTTCTGAGCTTAAGCAACAATAAAGCTTGTCCAAAACAGCACAACTGCTAGAACCAGCACAAAATAAAACAACCGAAATACGAATGTTTCCAGTGTCACTGGTGTTTGAAATTCATGGCTGTTTGTGTCTTGTTTGAATTTCATTGCTGGGCGGCAGCCAGCAGAGCCGGGTGAGTGTAGAGGGCTGAAGTGTGAAATGAAACACTGATTGATTGAGAGACCAGCAGACAGCCCGGGGAACAGGACAACTCCACTCGAGCAGAGGTCACAGAAAGACGGGGATGCAGAAGGGTGAATGAGGACTATGGAGGCGGGGTCAGGAAAGATCCTGGATTAATGACACTTTCTGACCCCAGATCAGTTTGTATGTCATAAAACATGTCCCGATTATTCAGCACAAGAACTCTACAAACGAAATGTCATTTAAACTACTTCAGGTATATTCATGGCAGAGGTCGAGTAAACCGAAAATTGTCCGTCAGTGACGGAAAAATCTGAAGGCCGTCCGTCATTTTGACAGATTACACTGAGGGTGATCTATTGTAAATTGTAACTGTAATTCCCACCCCTGTCCAGTTGGTGGCGAGTGTGCTCCAGTGTGGCAGCAGAGCACGGGATCCAGAACAAAAAACAAAACTGTCACGATTCTATTGCTATGCGTTTGACTATCACTTTAGCTACAGTGATCTATTACACCACATTAAAAAGCGCCAAAACGCTATTTATTTCTTGAATTTCCTAATTCAATGGACAGAATTTTAAATCTGAGACCATTTCATATCAAAAATAACAAAGCATAGGTCTCTGCATATTGTGATTTATTGGATGAGAGGCATACTATGTACTGTTCATTCATCAACTGAAAACAGCATAGACCAAAAGATCGACTGGGATTTAAGAACCGATATTGGTTCGTTAAAATGAGAATCGACCAAAATTGAAAAGTCTTTTTTTTGTTGTTTTTTTTTTACCCAGCCCTAGCATATTTTAAAAAAAAAACACAGTGTTGTTGTCCTGTAGGTTCATGATTAAAAATGAAAATGTGAACAAAATAAAATCAATTAAATGTGTTATTATAATTAAAATACGAAAATTAAAATGATGGGTAATAATAGATTATGACGGAATTTTACGACCCCATCCGTCAAAATGACAGACAATGTTAAAGTCTAGTGCAACTTCTGATTCATGGGAAAACAGTCACTGAGGCCATTTTTTAAAAGATAGTTCACCCAAAAATGAAAATTCTGTCATTAATTACTCACCCTCATGTCATTCCAAACCCGTAAGATTTTAGTCCATCTTCGAAACACAAATTAAGATATTTGTAATGAAATCTGAGAGCTCGAGGTTCAAGGTCCAAAAAAGTAGAAAGGACATTGTTAAAATAGTCCATGACATCAGTGGTTTAACCTTAAAGTTATAAAGCTATGAGAATACTTTTTGTGAGCAAAGAAAACCACTGTTTTAATGATGTCCTTACTACTTCTCTGGGCCCTGAACGTGATAGTTGCGTTGCTGTCTATGCAGGGTCAGAAAGCTCTCAGATTTCATCAAAAATATCTTAATTTGTTATCTGAACAAAGGTCTTACAGGTTTGGAACAACATGAGTATGAGTAATTAATGACAGAATTTTCATTTTTGGTTGAACCATCCCTTTAAATCAGCAGGTAGCCATTTTTTTTTATTTTACTGACCAGTTTCCAGTGAGTCTCAAATTTTCAACCACTGTGCATTTCCACTTCATAAAAAGAAAAAAAAAAAAGTCTGGAACCAGGAAACGGTGCACAGAAATGTCTTTTTGAGAAATGTCAAATGTGATAAACTGTGCAAGAGAGAGAAATTATGTCAAGAAAATCTCTCTCAAAAGAGCATACCGGTAGTTTATGTGTGTCTACTTTCCACCTCTCTCAAACAATGACAGAAGGGAGTACCGGCAGATACTGGCATGGATCATGAGCAAAGATGGCAGATTTCCATGCATGTTTCAGAGGGGTATGTGCCAGCCAAGCAACTGCCATTGAAAAGTATCAGAATGCCAACAGATAGCTTTCTTCAGGTACTACAGACCTGCTTTCCCTAAGCCAGGCCCAACAAGAAAGGTGATCCAGGAACATGACCTACTTGGCAAAATCACTTCGACAAAAGAGTGCCAAAAGGTGATTCTACAAGGCAACGTTTTGCTTCATTTTAGGAGACTGGAAGAAATGCTGAGAATTATTGCAGCTCCTCCAGAGTATGGGCGGAGCATACAAACAAGGTCTTTCATTTCAGGTGTTCTCTTTGGCAGCCTGAACGACCCCGCTTCTAGTCTGCCTCGAGGAGTTGGGTTCAAAGTGTGGAGCGTGCTGTGAGGCGGCACGAGCTAGACAATTCCCATTACCCACGTCTTGCTCCCTGCCCTGCCATCTCGAGCCGACGCTCCACGAATACAAATAGCCAAGGCCGTGGCTAATCCCCTCTTCTGAATGAATGCGGACGTGACGGCCACTGTCTCACTGCTGCAAAGAGATAGAAAAGGCTTTTGTTTTTATGTTTGGTTAAGCAGAAAAAGAAGAGGTAAGCGAAAGAAAACACAACTGATGGAAGGAGGGACACGGTTTTCTTCCATCCATCATGTTGATTACTCTCGCATTTGTCTGAGAGCCTGTCGCTCTGACGTCTCACAGGTTGTGGCGGCGGCAGAGCTGTTCCCAACGCAATGGCATTGTAATAGCCCACAGCAAAGACGCAACAATTAACCTTTTTATTACACGCCTGTCAGCTACAGCAGACGGTTCACGGTCTCAAAGAGAATAAAATGTGGGAGTGCAAGCGAAGAAAGGCGACTTTTTATAAGCTCACCTGAAAACAGGACAAAACACCACAGGCATTGTTTGTGCTAGTAATACAAATAAATCTGCTCTTTTTCAGGATATCAAAGTGAAAATCATTTTTTACAAAGAAAAGAAAAGTGTATATATATCATATATACATACACAAGTGAATGCCTGTGCAAGCAGCCAACAGTTGCTTCTTAAATATCGATTGTCAGTGCATGCACGTATACATTTGTGGAGGATGATGGTACTGCTATATATGATTTATTGATGATCTTCCCCTCTTTGACTCGCAGACAGAAAAGGTCGAGGGCCATACAGTGTAGCAAACCAGCACATACAGAGAAATTTAATGGCTCAGAGTTTTCTATTTCAAGCTTAGGAGACTCTGTTATTTTTTATTTAAATGTCAGCTTTGTCACTGACATTTCTCTTAAAGTTTCTTAAGATAGAAAAACCCATCCTTATGTGGCATTACAATGAACGTACATACTGTATGCTAAAAATTATGTAGTTAGATACATGTCCACAGTGTGAAAAGATGGATCTCAAAATCATACAGTCATCGTTGGGAATGGCTCAAATACACAAAAATGCTGAAAACCAAAGAATTTGTGGGACCCAAAGGATTTTTCTGAAGAACAGCAGGCAGTTTAACTGTTCAGGACAACAAGGGACTCATGAACAACTATCGCTAAAAAATAACAGCTGTGGATCATTCAGGTAACAACACAGTATTTAAAATCAACTGCATGTAAACTTTTCAACGGGGTCATTTTTATACATTTCTTTTGTGGACTATATGTAAATGTCTTCTATGTGAAATATCTTATTCAGGTCAGTACTAAATAAAAAATAACATGCATTTTGTATGATCCATCTTATTTTGGTAAAATATTTAACATTTTGCAGATTCTTCAAGGTATATGTAAACTTTTGACCTTAACTGTATATATAAATTACCACAATTAGAATTTGGAAGACATGAATTTATTGTACTGAAAAAATAGGGTTTCTTTTTTAATACAAAATAAAATATTATATTTTGTATTGATTTTTGGATGAAAATTGACCTAGTCATATATTACATAAATTTCAACCAGTAATATTGTTGAACATTCTGCAAGGTGTATGTAAACTTTTGACTTCAGCAGCAATTAAAAAAGGCTGAAGACCCCTGCTTTAGACTAGACATATGCAAGACTACTACAGTCTGTTTCTCCAAGGAAAACTGTCTAAGAGAAACAGTTAAGATGTTATATAAGTTGTAATTTTCCATCCCTATGTGGGATTTTCAATGAAACACCATTTAAGCTGTGTGGACTGTCAGAAAATCACACACTTTGGTTAAATCTGTTGCACAGCTGAGAATACCTCCCTAAAAAGCTCACACTTTTTCAGTTTTCAAGAAATAGTGAGCTTGTTCACTCAAAGCAGGCTTCCAGGGAGGAAAGCCTCTTGTGCCCCTTCAAAAAAAGCATTTGTCTCTGGCTTTTCAGAGCGAAACTCCTTCAGAGAGATTTTAGTGAGGTTACACAGTCAACTCTGTGAGACTGTAAGGGCTTGATGTAACTTAATTGCATTCCTCTTTCCCTCCAACAGCAAATTGAATTTCAGGGTAAGACCCAACTCAAACACCTCATAATCCCTGCTGTTTGCCTCCTGCAAATGAAACAAGGTCACTTTCATTTCGACTCAAAGGGCCCAATATAGCAGCAGCTGTACTGCCAAACCTACCTGCTCTCACACATTTACAACAATGGTGCTGCATCAGCAGACGCCCTGACTGACTTATTAAACTCCACTGCAGGCAATAACGCTGAAGGATGAAGACAGGACAGACAAACAAAGCTCTCTCGCTGTCATCCTGTCCTTGCATTTATAACAGCATGGGTCAATATATGATGCAGTTTGAGTAAGAAAACCCAACGTGGCTTACCTGCGACACTGAGCCTAGCTGTACGGCTTATGATGGTGCCCAGGTTGTCTATAGTGGCCACGCATTGGTAAACCCCCTCGTCGGGTTTATTGTGTTTAGAGTGGACCACTGAGCTGATAAGCAGAGAGCCGTCGGCCAGGACCTGCCTGCGATCGTCTGAGGCCAGGCTGAGGAAAGAGCCATCTTTCTTCCATTCGATCTTGGCAGGAGACTCGCTGTGGACTGAGCAGTTGAGCAGCGTCGGCGCTCCTCGCACTGCCAGCGTATCTGACGGCTCCGTGGAGAACCAGAATGGGCTGAAGTTCCTCACTGCTGATCCTACGAAGAAAGAGGATAAAATCAGCACCGGATTTCTCATCATAACACATTATAATGAACTGAAATTAGGTTGAACTTTGGGTTGAGGGATTTAATAACAGAAGGTATTTGCATCATTGCAATAAAATTCAAATTACGTTTGTGTGAATGAACATGAGCCATGGCTTTAGGTTCCAAACATTTAATATATTTCAACATTTGTTCATCTCAATATTTCTTTCTCATCCATTCAAATGTCAAAACTTTATTACTAGTGTCTGAAAATGACCAAACATTGAGGTCAAGAGAGGATAACACTGAGCGAATGCATTGTAAATCATTTTAATTACAAACATAAAATTACAAACAGAGCCCGTGGACATAAGGACGTTCATTTGAATATCTTGTAATGCTGCTCTCTGAAGAAACAGGGCTTAGAAATGACAAGTCTAATGCAAAAAGTCAAACTAAGCACAATTACTTTGCATTTGTCCTCATAAATTATTCAAATCTCGGCCTCGAGAGTCATCATGACTTTGTGTGGATAAATAACTTGAATCATCTGTACTTTCTGGATAGGAAATGAATAATGAGCTTTTTAAGGCTTTTTTAAATACAGCACCAAGTGATGAGTCGAATGCTAAATATAGCTGGAAGCAGTTGAGACTGGTTTATGCCGAGTCTACAAAGAAACGGCGTGACTGGGGCCAGGACAAGAACCAAAAGTCATCATTCTGACATTTTAAGTCATGGGTTAATGTCTGGGATCACTGCTAATGAGGATGCCCTTCTCCTCTCTTAAATTCAAAACTGAAGCTGTGTTGGAATCACAGATCTTGATACTACAAGTAAACACTACAACTAGTGCATTGATTTCGGGGTATTTTCAGGGCAGTCACCCTTTTTTCAAGGATGCAAAAAATAAAATAAAAAAACACACACGCACACACGTTGATTTGTGACACTCCACCACTATAACCAAAGTTTAGACTTTGCAACTAGTTCACATTGACATATATATGAATTGCCCAGTGAGAATCTTAGAGAGGCAGGTCCAGTGATGCCATCCAAAGTTTTCCGGCTTGATTTAAGACCAACTCAGCTACTTGAAAATTACAAGCAGGTGTTTCGGAGCAGGGCTGTGACTACAGTCTGCAGGAATAGCTAGTGTGTTGATGCTTTCCAAGATGTGTCATAATGCAAGTCTTAATGCAACCCATTTATGAGTTGCATTCTCAGCATTGCCACAAAGGCACTATAGCATCCATTAGCATAAACTGCCTTCTCTATGGTAAGGGCGAATTCCAGTTGGAAGCAAGCATCCCTATTCCCTTCTCACTCCGAAGGTCAGAGGCCTTGAAGTGGGTACTTTCAAGGGAGCAAGGCAATTGTGTCTCATAATATGACCATTTGGAATGACCTTCGGTAACGACCATGAGGGAGGGAAGGCTGTGAGGTAGTTATGTTGCTTGCTTTCACTTGGAATGACCCTTCGTGTGGCGTCCCCTTCAGTGCCCTTCAAGGGTGCAAAAATGTTTGTAATTTGTCCTACAGTGTCTCTTTAAAGGTGTAGTTCTGTCGTTAATTACTTATGTCGTTCCAAACATGTAAGACCTTCATTCATCTTTTATTTTTGACAAAATTCGAGAGCTTTCTGACCATACATAGACAGCCATGGAACTACCACGATCAAGGCCCAGAAAGGTAGTAAGGACATTGTTAAAATAGTCTATGTGTTGAGTTTCCATGTATAAGCCTGTAATCACTTTCAAGTGAGAATACTTTGACAACAGCCGTTTATGAACACTAATAATTTATAGTGGGCCTTTAAGTACACTGCAGTCCCAAGGACACCAATATTTTAACGACTCAGAAAAGATGAATCACTGTCTGGCAAACTGATATTTCTGTATGGAGATAAAAGTCTGGCTCATGATTTTTGGCAGTATTACAGCACAATGTAAGTGTATGCTGGCTTTTGTAAACTGATAGAGCATTCAAACCCCGGAAACAGCGACAAATGATGTTCGACTTAACAACTAGTTCAATGCACATACATTTGAATGTAACATCAATGTGGAACATTCATAAGCATTAATGCTGCATTTGTGTATACAGTACGTAGATTAGCCATTAGCTACCACAAGCTTTACTATTGCCCGTTCACATAGTGGAAGCATATTTCCTATCCCAAATGATTTTAAAGTCTCTTGTAATGGAGTTAGGGGGTGTTGGTCAGATAGGAAGTATCGGGGTCTGTGGGTAGTAATTGTGGCCAACCCTTTGTCCACTAAGAGAGGTCTCTGAAACCAAACACTTATATTTATGTGCTAACTCGCACTTGGACTTCTATAGAAACTGCACAGAGAGCTTTACAACAGCTGCTTTTGTTGGCTGAACTGTTCTCCTGCTATATAAGATAATTGCGCTCTGGCAAATGTTAAGCTTTCCTCGAATAGTTTCCTTAAGACTGATGCGAGGCAACAGTTGTTCCAGAATAAACACATCTGGATTACATTAATTTCTGTAAGATAGATGCACTTTCTGTTCACAAACATCATTTGCACTCCGTAGTCCAGAGATAACTGTTATATAGCTTTCAACAAAGAATTTCAATAAAGAAACTGTTTATAACAGACACCAATAAACTCTGGTATACACTGGGGTCTGAATGTCTGAGACCACTAGGTCTCACACTAGATCGAAAGCCACATTCCATATTTTATTATCATCATAAAAACTTGAGTGAGAAGTTTAATTTAAATATTTACATGAATTTCAGGAACAACATGTTCCCCTGCTAATGATATCAGCACTTAAGCTGATATAAACTGTAGAAATTTCTGGTGTGCTTCAGTGGACGATTTTACACATTTGTTTTTGATTATAGTAACCTAGAAATTGTGTTTTTCAAAATCCTAAAACTTGGGATTTTTGTAATCTTTATAAGAAATATCCCCTTCTTCAAATTAAGCCTTTCTCAGCCTCTTGTTGGTGTGACGTCATTGACACAACCGTCTTAACTTAGACCTGCCCTGAGTGAGCTGTGAACAATCCGACTCCGACCGCCATTGGTTAAACGCGGCTAAATGTGGCTAACGTAAACAGATCTGCTCATCACCCCACGAAGAGAGGGGCGGGGTGAGCAAAGCTCATTAGCATTTAAAGGAACATGCAACATAATGGCTCGCTCTGAACAGGGCTGATTTTGACGAGGTAAAAAGGGTGTTTTTTACACTACCACTGAGAAATTTTAACCAAAGTTTGTTATAGACTTCTCATTAAGACGCTAAAGAATCATATCAGCTTGTGGAAAATGGGCATCTGATGACCCCTTTAAAAATTTTACAAATGAGAAGAAAAAGCCCAGATTTTCAATGCAGTCCAGGGTGCTCCACTCAGGTTTAAATGAGAGTCTCATATGTTTGGTCTCCACTGTATAATAAAGTACCATGGTACTACTATCTAATGTAATCCCTATACCATGTTACCACCATAATATTTTTTAATAAGAAACAGGAACACATAGGTAGATATGAAGTAAACAAGGGAGATTCCAGAGTGCTTTCCACAGATGGAGAGGCCTGTATTCCACTGGTGAGAAGGGAATTCAACACTGCAGCAGAGCATCAGAAGATCAGCATACTTCATGATTAGCATGTTAGTGGCTGTTTGGATCATGCACAGAGGTGTGCAATACGGCTCATCCAGCTACCACTCCACCATCAGCTACAACTGATGACCATCTGCTGCTGCTCAGACCTTGCATCCCAGAGTCCCACAGTAAAGCTAATACTGACACCACATTCATGGTCTTCTCCTTTTAAGCAACATTCAAAGCTCATTAGGTTTTTAGAGCTCTGCTACACATCTACGAGCCATAGCAGGGACAGAACAACTACTTCAGCATACAAACAAACCAGAGAAAATGATCTGTGCTGCTACCTCAGGATATATAAATATAAGAATACTCAGTGGCTGAACCCTTATGTAAATTAGCCATGAACAAAACCAAAAAAAGTATGGTTACTATAGTTAAATCATGGTAACCACAAATTAACCATGGTCTTGCTACCCTAACCATAGTTTAACCATGGTATTTATAGTAAAACTATGGTTATACAAATGGTCAGTGCACCAAAAAACCATGGTGACTACACTTTTACTATAACCAAACTGAATAAGCTTAAGGTTAATTTTAAAGCTGAATAAGCCAGTTTGAATGGTATGTTGTTCTGGACTTTTTGTGTCGTCTTAAATGGAATTTGGATAAAGTTGTTTTTTATTATCTATTTGTGACCCTGGACCACAAAACCATTTATACATAATCTAAAAGCCGAATAAATAAGCTTTCCATTGATGTAAAAAAATGTAAAAGCCTTTAAAGTTGTCCAAATGAAGTTCTTAACAATGCATATTACTAATCAAACATTAAGTTTTGATATATTTACGGTAGTAAATTTACTAAATATCTTCATGGAACATGATCTTTACTTAATATTCGAATGATTTTTTGGCATTAAAATAAAAAACGATAATTTGACCCATACAATGTATTGGTGGCAATTGCTACAAATTTACCCGTGCTACTTATGACTAGTTTTGTGGTCCGGGGTGACATTTGGTATCTAAAGCCCTCAGCAGTTTACAGGTGTCCATAGTCCAATGATGCACATTATATTTTGTTTTAAATTAGGACAGATCCAGTATTTACAAAATTTACAATGTATACTCTGGTTGTTCAGGTATGATTTTCTTTGCTCTGTAGATTATGTTTTAATTTCACTACCAGCCTGTGATTTCACTGTTGAAAGACAATAACACTGGCAATAACATTGGATATTGGTCATAAATTATCTGTATAAACCAACAAATTGTCTACAAAGTGCACCCCAGCCTAGTCAAGTTTATTAGAATTTGTTACTACAAGGAATTTCTATATCAGTGGCTCTTGTAATGAGTTTCCCATTCGGTTTGCAAATATGTATGCTCAAGATTTAAAGCTGGCACCATATTTATCATTTAATGGGCTCAAAACACAGAGGAAAAAGTGCAGCATAGACCAATTACACAATCTCTTTAGAGTCACTTGAAATTCAGATTAGATACAAGGACTCTGCGGCCGTGAATGATTTTAAATACTAAGCAGGTCAGAAGAATATTGGATTTTCACAGGAATAGTGTCACATAAATGATGAATAATGAAAAAGGGAACAACCTTGACCATCCCTGCTGAAGGATTAGAAATATTCCAAAAATAGGTCCACTCATTTAACCACCTCAATGATTTTTGAACTTGTCAAACCCAGACAGTATATGAAATGGATATTAAAAATGGAATGGATATGCAAATAAATGCAGCTGTACTAAAGAATAAAACATTGCTACCAAGGTATTTGTCCAAAATACATATTTGTACAATCATATGTTTTTGTTATTGACTGAATGGAGTGATCTTCGGTGTCAGGAAGCAGGCAGTAGCCTAATCTATTCTACTTTTCACTGCTCAGGAATTGACTTGAAAACGTGTTCTGCAGTCCACGGTGCAGGGAACCAAGAGAAAATGAGGTTGTCTGTTTGATAAGTATGAGCTGTTACTCCTGTCCCTAGTCCTGTGAAATCCATTTTATTCCGCATCCAAAGAGCACTTCAGAGCCACAGCTCCAGTCATCAGAAAATTCTGAAGCCAGGCAGATATGGAAGAAAAAAAGGTTTGTCTTGTGCCTCATCCAAAGACTTTCACCTCTATAAAGTGTCTGTCAGACTGCAGAGGACAGATGGGTAAGATAGCTACAGAGAGTTCTTTACGATCAGCAAGTGTGCAGCTATCATTTTTTTATTAGAAATCTCAGTTCAGGAAGGCTAACATGTATTTTCCTGGGGTGTTAAACTAAAAATACATACGTGACCCTGGACCACAAAACTAATCGTAAGTAGCAATAGCCAACAATACATTGTATGGGACAAAATGATCGATTTTTCTTTGATGCCAAAAATCATTGAGATATTGAGTAAAGAAGATATTTTGTAGATTTCCAACTGTAAATATATAAAAATGTAATTTTTGATTAGTAATATACATTGCTAAAACCTTCAAGGTGAATTTCTCAATATTTTTATTGTTTTGCACCCTCAGATTCCAGATTTTCAAAGACTTGTATCTCGGACAAATATTGTCCTATCCTAACAAACCATACATCAATGGAAAACCTTCGTGGTCCAGGGTCACATATATTTTAGGGAAAATTTATTGCATATCACCAATGACTAGGCGATTTTATATTACACAATATGGCTAAACATCTTAAAATGTGACTCGCAAATGCGACTCTATTTCTACTTAATATTTAATTCAGAACTTATTAGTATTCTCTTTTATCTTATATTATGAGAAATGTATGCACTGCCAGTTTTCTATGAGTGAAATATCCACACAGAGACACATAGAGCTCTTCTGAAACAAAGACCTCCTATACCTGGTTTCTTCACAACAGGAAACCACATGGTCTCTGTTGGCTCGCACACAAAGACCGGGCTGTGGCAATCAGGTACTGTACACAACCTTCATTTTCAACAGCAGAGCGATGAAAGACCACTTTCTCTCCAGATCACCTCTTAATGAGGCTCAAGTCATTTCCAGAAAAAAATATGGGAATTCCACATAAACATATAATCAAAACAAAACCCTAGAATAAAAGAGCTCACACTGAAATAATACAAAGCAGTCTTTGAGACTAAACTAAAATAGCTAATTTTATTGCAGCACATAGAAAGAAGAGTAATAAGTTAAAATATCACTTTCATTATTAATCAATGGGATCACATGTGGAAATTACATTTGAGCAAGCCTTTTGCCAGAATTTCTGTTTCTAGTTTCTCCACAATAGGGAAAATGCCCTGCGGCTTTGCATTATTGAGTAGAAGGGGCTTCTGAGCTGTTTGACATTCAGTTAAATAAATATATACTTAGAGCAAAAACCGTTTGCGCTTTGGAAAATAGCCAGTCACAGGTACGGATTTTATTTTCAAGATATCAAGCAGCTTTCTCTGCTCTCCTAGACTCAATCCCAGTTCTTTGTTATTCCTTTCCAGGCTCATTAGTCCGACTGGAAGGCCTCTTTCCTTTCATGTCTGTCCACCTCCAGTTTGTCTGCTTCTCTCTCGGCTAGCCTTTATCTTCCAGTATCATTTCTTCCCCATCTGTCACTGCTGAGCAATGAGGAATCAGCGGTGATCTGCTTACGAGAGCCGAGGCTCTGAGCGTCGGAGAACTGACTCAAGGATGTGTAACTTTGGTTTGGACTTCCCTGTGGAGATTTCGCATTTTAAACCCATCAAATAAACCATTCTCTCAGCGTATACTTTATGATCTCATGCTGAAAGCTAAAACTGAACATCATTTTCATGCACAAATTTACAAAGGAAAAAAAAAACAGATTGAGCACTGTTCCTCATGAGCACCTCAGAACTGCTGAAAGTAGTAAGATAGTTTAAGCTTATTAAACTGGATAAAAGATCACATTTCACTTTCATTATATACAGTTGAGGTCAAAAGTTTACATACACCCTGCTGACCTGAATAAGATATTTCACATAAAAGGCATTTACATATAGTCCACAAGAGAAAATAATAGTTGAATTCATAAAAATGACCCTGTTCAAAAGTTTTCATACATTTGATTCTTAATACTGTTTTATCTGAATGATCCACAGCTGTGTTTATTTTTGTTGTTGTTGTTTAGTGATCATTCTTCATTTGTCCCGTGTTTGTCTTGAACAGATAAACAACCCCACAATTTTTTTTGTTTGTTTTTTCAGCAGTATTGTGTATTTAAACCCTTTCCAACAATGACTGCATGAATTTGAGATCCATCTTTTCAGACTGAGGACACCCGAGGGATTCATATGCAACTATTACAGAGGGTTAAAATGCTCACTGATGCTTCAGAAGGAAAAACGATGCATTAAGAGCTGGGGGGTGTAAACTTTTGAGCATCAGAATCAGTGAGTGTTTGAACCTTCTAATAGTTGCATATGAGTCCCTCAGTTGTCCTCAGTGTAAAAAGATGGATCTCAAAATCATACAGTCATTGTTGGAAAGTGTTCAAATACACAAAAATGCTGAAAAACTAAAGAATTTGTGGCACCTGAAGGATTTTTCTGAAGGCAGTTTAACTGTTCAGGACAAACAAGGGACTCATGAATACCTACCCCTAAAAAAACAGCTGTAAATCATTCAGGTAACAACAAAGAATTAAGAATCAAGTGTATGTATACTTCTGAACAGGGTCATTTTTCTTTTGGACTATATGTAAACATCTTTTATGTGAAATATCTTATTCAAGTCAGTCCTAAATAAAAAATAACATGCATTTTGTATGATCCCTCTTATTTTGGTAAAATAATTAAAATTTTTCAGATTCTTCAAGGTGTTTTGACCTCAACTGTATATATAAATTACCATAATTTGGAAGACATGAATTTATTGTACTGAAAATTGGGTTTCTTTCTTTATATAAAATAAAATATAACATTTTATACAGATTTTTAGATGAAAAGTGACCTGGGCATATATTACATAAATTTCAACTAGTAATGTTGAATATTGAGTGAAGTTTACTCTCTGGTACAGAGTTGCCTTGTATCAAGTATCCTTTTGGGTTTATTGACCCATTTAAATGAGTCATGTTGTATTGTTTGGCTTCAGAGGTCTATTTAAAAGCTGACCTCCTCTTAAAATCTTGGACGGATAGACTACAGTGATAATAGTGGGGTGGGAAGATGAGCCATTTTTAAAGGTCACTTTCACCACAGAATAAAGGAATGAACAGAGAATGACAGTCTCCTGTATTGTCTTCAGCACTCACTTCCTTTTCTGTGTTTCACAGATGCCCACTTCATCTTTCACAGCAGCTACTAGGAACAAAGACTATTCTCCCACTCAGGACCCCTGGCCAGCGACAGCCCCTCACCCCACGGCCTGGATGTTGCGATAGTGCCTTTGCCCTCTCAACAAGGGTCCAAGGTGTAACGGCTGTACAAAATGATTGGTAGGCCTCCATGCTGGCTTTATTAGTTTGGCACACGCTCAGCTGGCAGAACAGAGGCGAAAGGATACAATTTTCGCAACTCAGAACACCTCAAGCTACCCTTCATTCTCCTGCCAGAAAGCATTTCCAAGGCTTAAAAAATCCTAAGCACAAGCTTAAGCCAATTCTGTCCCCCCGCTACCGTATTTAGCAGAATTATAGGATATTTAGCTGAATTAATTTTGACTCTAATAGACCTGCGAAAAAACAACACCTTTCTTTTGCTGCTGTGGTTCCCTTTACTGCACAATTAAAGGGACAGTTCACCCAAATTTTTTTTTTTTTTTTTTTAAATCACCCTCGAGCCTAGGTGTATGACTTTCTTTTTTTAGACAAATACAAATGGAGTTATATTGAAAATGTCCAGACTCTTTCAGGCTTTATAATGGCAGTGAATGGGGGCTGAGATTTTGAAGCCCAAAAAGTGCATCCATCCATCACAAAAAAGTACTCTACATGGCTCCGAGGGGTTAACAAAGGCCCTCTAAAGCGAAGTGATGCATTTGTCTAAGAAATATATATCTCTAAATGAATTACATTCATTATATATTATATATAAATATAAGGGATAGTATAGCGAAAAATGAAAATTCTGCCATCGATTACAATTACCCCATTTTTTCTATGCTCAACAGAAGAAATATCCTGCAGGTTTGAAATGAAATGACATTAGGTAAATGATGGCTGTTTTTTTTATTTTGCAGCTTTAAGGTAAAAGCATTTACCCAAAAATGGAAATTCTGTCATCATTTACTCACCCAAAAAACCCTTGTGATTTTCTTTCTTCTGTGGAACACAAAAGGAGGTATAAAGCTTTTCCTACGCCGTCTGAAGACTTGAGGCGTGAGCTCTGTGAGCTTTTAAGGTGCTTGGGTATAAACCACTGTCTACTCTCATTGTATAGAAATAAGCAGCTTGGATAGTCAGCAAAATATCTCCTTTTATGCTCCACGAAAGAAAGTCTTCTGGGATAATGACATCATTTACATTTTCAGTTTAGCAAACCAAGGGTTAGCTATCATGATGACTTTGCATCCGATATTTAAGCCCTTGAGAAAAAAAATGTCCATTCCATTTGGAAATGCCTGGGATGCATTTTAGTATTACAATTTTCTATAAAATATTTAAAACACTCTACAAAGACAACAACTTTAGTGCTTTTCAAAAACAGTGCTCTTCACATAAAATGCTCAGGAGACTTAATTTAGGCCCCGTCCCAAATGGCACCCCCTCCGACTCTACACTTTGCCACATAGACTGTTGGGTAATAGTCCACTGTGGAGTTCGCACTAGTGGATCATAAATCATAACATGACAATTGGAATACCCTACAGTCCTATGGACTTACAGAAGTGCCACAAAACCACAATTTTATATGAGGTGCACAAAACAGAGCCTTACAGTGGATTCCAACAGTCTGATGTTAACACTCTCTAATAAGCACAAAAATCTATAGCACACAAAAATAATGAATATAACACTCAATTTTTATATTAATATTAATATCAATTAATATCAATAATTATATTAACTATATTAATTCAATTAACTACCAGAACAAAAACGTACAGATTATTTACTCACCCCCTTGTCATTCAAGATGTTCATGTCTTTCTTTCTTCAGTCGTAAAGAAATTATGTTTTTTGGGGAAAATATTTCACGATTTCATTTAATATAGTGGACTTCTATGGTGCCCCCGAATTTGAACTTCCAAAATGCCGTTTCAATGCAGCTTCAAAGGGCTCTAAACGATCCCAGCTGAGGAAGAAGGGTCTTATCTATTAAAATGATTGGTTGTTTTCTAAATAAATTGACAATTTATATACTTTTTAACTTCAAATGCTCGTCTTGTTTAGCTCTACGTGAACTCTGTGTATTTTGGTTCAAAACAGTTAGGGCACGTCAAAAAAACTCTCATCTCATGTTCTTCTCCAACTTCAAAATCATTCTACATCGCGGTAGAAGTACTGACCCAGTGTTTACAAAGTGAACGTGCAAAGAAGATTAAACACCCTTTACAAAAAAGGTAAAACAATGTAGGACAATTTTGAAGTTGGAGAAGTAAATCACATGGGAGTTTCTCGACATTTCTTCCTCGTCTGGGAAAGTTTAGAGCCCTTTGCATTTAAACTGCATTTTGGAAGTTCAAACTCTGGGGCACCATAGAAGTCCACTGGGAAAGTTTTTCCTCAGAAAACATAATTTCTTTAGCATGAACAAAGTGAATTATCTATAATTTTTTGTTCTGGATTTAAACTATTTATGCATTTTTTACTCAAAGGTCTTCTGTCCAACACAAAGGTTCCTATAAATCAGAGCTAACAAAAATATGTTCTATGTTGCTAAGGTTCCTACTATGAAAATGTTATTCCTAAACATTCTGAAGATCAAAAACACCTTTTTTTTGGTTATGCAAACTTTAAGGGAACATTCTTTTGAATGTTCTAATTTTGGATGTTCCCTGAACATTCTAAAAACATTGTAACATTTAAAAAAATGTTAGAGGAAAGTCTAACTAAAAGTTTTAGAAATATATAATATATTATATATGAAGAGTTCAGATGTAAACGCCTCTTCTTTAAAATAAGCATTTCTTTCTGGCTACTTTGTACAGGTTTCTATGTACGCACTGCTACTTCTGATTGGGCTGAGGCTGGAATTTAACGAGTTTGGAGTAAAAGTATTTGATGGCTGTGTCAGGAGCATTCACTCAGTATTATCTCATTTTTGACCGAATGGCTTTTAGCTGGTTTTGTATCTGAACTCTTCATATAGCATTTTTGTGCTAATGTTTTTAAAGACCAGAAAACTGCTGTAACTATGACAGTGCTTCTTGTTTTCAAACTTTTTTTTAATTAACAGATACCAGGAATGTTCAAATATGCATTAAACAATTCAACCTTTGTTCATTTTTGTGATTCAAAGGACTCAGTATTATTTAATATGCTCTTTAATTAAAAAAAAAAATAGATATAGAGAAGAAACAAAACTTAACTAATGCTTTTTTCAGCATTTTAATTAAAGTTCAAATCATTTTAAGTCCCGCTGTAGCTACCTCAAATGTTTTCTGAGGACTCCCAGTGGGTCCTGGCCCTCTGTTTGAGAACAACTGCTTTAGAGACTGCGTTTCTCTGCGTATCTTCCACCATATTGGAGTTTGTTTTTCTTTTTTTCACTCATGGATTTACTGGTGAGAATTATTGGAATTTGACCAAAATACTTGCCAGAAAGCAACATAATGTTGCTGCCAAAGCAGCATGTTGAGAGAGTATCTATGATGCCTTAAAATGCTACCCAGGTAAGCAGCTCACTAGGTTTGATAGATGATACATTTTCAAGTTTCACATCGGTGATGGATTCTTCATACTGGTTTCCTGCTGCAGTTAGCGATCTATAATAGATCTGAAAGTAGGACCGTATGCCACTCACATGCAGATGGAAGCCCCACAAAGGTGCAGCTAAACAGTTTAGCTCAGATGGGGGAAGGGCAGGGAAGTCCATGTGAGGCAGAAAAGCCTTCCAGCAGCAAATGAATGAAAATAAGATGATACGAATCTGATATTGGGAGTCGGCGAGCTGTCTCTAACAGATAGCGAATCCCCTGAGCACACAGGTAATTTCCCGGCTGCAGAAAAGCCTCGCTGCATGCGCACCTCTCACCTCAGTTGGACATAGTAATTAACCATGCTGATTGGAACTCGATCTCCTTCAATCATCAAAGTCGGCCAGCTCGCTCTTGACTCAAGCGGTACAGAGACAAGGACACAGTCATACAGGAGAGAAAAAGAAAGCCACAAAAGCTTCACCTTTTATTCTCTGCCAGGTGCTACAGCGAGTGAGACAAAGCCGATTGTGACAAAGGCACAACTATGTCTTGAACATACTGTCAAAAAACAGTTTCCGAAGGCAAGAAAGCAATGCTGTGACAAGACAAATCGAATGTGCTCATTGTAGCTAATGTAAATGCTCACTTTTTGAGACGTTGAGCGAATGTGTTAAATACTGAGGCTCCCGTGTAATTATATCAGTTTAAATACACAGGGGTCCATTATGTGACACTTCACTACATTATGACTGCACACCATGACTATGGCACACCAGGATAGACAAACTCTATCAATAAATGATGGGACTGCTTGAGGCAGGACCACCAGACACTGGAAGGGGGGGTTAATCGGGAGTGCAGTGACCTGATGATGGGCTGTCTGAGTTCTCATTCGGACCACTCCCACAGCTGCCTTTGAGGATTCTTACTCTCTCACTACAGGGATCATATGGCATTAAGCCGAAAGTACACTTCCCTTGTGTCGCAAATGGTCCACAGGATCTTTTTTTTTTTTCCATCAAAACAGTCTGCACACATTGTCTGCTTTAAATGCTTTTCTGATTAAAATGCTTGAAAACAATGGTCCTCTAGTGCATTAGCACCCAAATCATACCTCCATTGTGTGCACTTTGAATTGGATGTCTCAAATGATTTTGTGAAGTAGTTTCCATAAAAATATTAAGCAGTACAACTGTTTTCAACATTAATAATTGGAAGAATTCCTGCTTTTTGCACCCACACAGCATATTAGAGTAAATCTTATTTCCGAAAATAACTTTTTAAAAGTAGTGAATGTTTAACTATAAGTTTACCACCAAGGTTTAATACAAACATTTTTATTTATCTATTTATTGATTTATTTAACTAAACAATCCTTCTGTGCCAGGCTAGTTAGGCTGCTGTTCTGTTTGTTTTGTGTTTAGTTTTTTTGTTTGTTTCGTGTTTTTGTTTTGTTTCAGTCATAACAAGGCCATGACAAAACGTATCTGTGGGAACTTTTTCGCAAGACTCGAAACACGTACCATTAATTACATACACATTCACCATAATTACATATCACTGCCCTGTTAAAAAAACCTGCATTTGCTGGTTAGGTATGTTTTGAAGCATTACTGCTGGTTTGAGCTGGTATAAGATGGTCCTTAGCTGGTCATGAGCTGGTTTAAGATGGTTCATGTGCTGCACATATATGTGTGTGCTGGACCAGCTTAAACCAGCAGCCATGTTTCAAAACATACCTAACCAGCATATGCTGGTTTTTTCAACAGGGTGCAGTTTCCAACAAAAATGAATACTAGACCCCTTAAAACAGCAGGCACTTGTAATCGGTTTCGTAAACAGGATTAGGTAATCATGAAGCGATTTCAATGAGAGGAGGTAATAATTTGGCAGGGGGCAGAGTATGTGAGAGTAGCGCAGAGTGGAGCGGTGTGATTTTTAACGGAGCGAGGAGCGGATTTTTTAAAAGGCGGAGCAGCGTGGTTTTCACTCGCTCCAAGAGCGCTCCACTACCGCTCCATCACGTGTACAATTCATGCCAACGGCCCGTAATATAACTGAATATTTAGCAAGAACTCACGTTAAACATAGTCCAACCCCCAATTGGGATGTGAAATGCAAGAACTGCAAATACATTAGTTACCAAATAATACACATGTTCTTTCTATGAGGGTTGCGCTTCACTAAATAAAATGATTTAATAAATACCTGTTTACAATAAGCACTTATTCGCTCGTACACAGGACAATGTTTGAGGTAGCACACATAATATCTGAGGGAGCGCAGAGCCATGATCACTATACGTGAGAGGAAGCCTGCTGCAAGCCGAGAGGATTCGTGCTGGCACTCTCGTACAATAATGCACCCTTGACATTTACCATTAAAATAAACCAAAAACAGCTTCAAATGAACGAAAAGTCATAAAAGTTGAAATGCATTTCTTATTGCTTAATGTGAACGGAGACTATCTTGTGTTTTTCTGTGGGTGCTCGATTATATTCGTGGGGATTGGCGCCTTAGCATTTTTTTAAAACATCCGCCATCTTTTCACACAAAAGGAAACTACTCTGCTTGCCGCGCGAAGGCGGAGCAGTGTTTCTGATCAGCTGAGCGAGGAGTGGAGCAGGGAGTGAAAAACGGTGAACCTGGAGCGGAGCTGGAGCGGAGTGATTACTGAATGCTTGGAGCACGGAGGGAGAAATTGAAATAGTACACTTACGAGTATACTACCAGTACATTAATATTTGTATGCTTACTATATAAAGTATACTTAAAAATATACTTAAACTTTATTGAGTATACTTAATAAAGTACTTGAAGTATACTACTTTTTGGTAAGGGTAGAGACTGAGCACATATGTATGCGCACAACGTCACCGATTTCACAAATTTGTGTTTTTGTAGTTTACACTAAGATGACAGCAGTATCATTTTCAAAAGCGTGCACTTTGAAACCTATTTTCAAAAGTTTGCATTTTCAGGCCCCCAAAAGACTGTTGTTTAAATACAGCCAAAACGCATTAAAAAGTGTTCTGTTTTTAGTTGGAAATGGTGTAGTGCCAAACACGTCCATCTGCGCTCAATGTCAATGGAGCACACTTTATACGGTTTGCACACTCAACTGTGCATACGAAGGGGTGGAATGCAGAATATGAAGCATGCTTAGGTCTTTCAGGTACACTGCTGGTTTGGGGTGAACTCTCCACCTTAAAACAGGTATATTTTTCTTAATGATGCTGTGTGCAATTTCAGTGGTCCCACTTTAAACTCCCACAACTGGCCTGGAAAGAATGTTGTTTTGTTGGACCCCTACAACCACAAATGGACCACAAAGAAAGCAATTTTGTGGGAAGCGCTATTTTGAAAGCACCACAAGAGACATTTCGGGGAAATCAACCTAGTTATTTTTTTCCACAGTAATTTTAATGTTAAAAACAAAATTTAAAAACACTGCTCATTCCAACATGTCTACTTCCAACCCAACCAAATAGTGTACATTTGGATGGTCGTTTTGAAATAAAATGTTTAGAATTAAACCAGTCATCTGTTATCTACTACACTAAATACTAGGTCCAAAATCAGAAGGCTTTCCAAAATTCTGATACTTTAAAATGAACTGTTAGGACTCTTTACAGATGGCAAGACTACACCGTTCCTGACAGATAAGCCTGGCTAAGCCACCAGCTTTGGTAATCACTTTTTAGCTAAATGTTACTGTTTGGAGCAGTGGTTCTTAACGAGCTTGAACAAACTCACAAAGAGCCAACGGGATGGCTCAAAATTATTTAATTATATTAAAAATATATCACTTCTTAGGATACATGCCACTTGATGTATGTCTTGCAGTGTCAGGTTCTCTGTTAGCAGAAGTCTGTGCTCATTTGTTGTGAAAGTTCATTGTTCTGTTTGTCACTGGGATGATAGAATGGCCGTGTCTGTACAAGCATATCACAGGGAAAGGGATGTGCAGCACTTTGCTAACCAGAAAGCTTGTGTTGTGCTCTTCATCTCCAGTGGCCTGAGGCAGATGAGCGAATAATACAGGAGGGACAGAAACATTTATCTTTCTGTCCTAATAGTAAAGAAAATGAAGTGGTCGTAATTAGATATACTATGGATTTTTTTAATGCAATACAATACAGTGTTTTTTTCCTTTTTCCTCCCTTACATGCACAGCAGAAAAATCAATATACTCCAGCAGAGCTTTGCAAAGTCAACCACTGTGCAGCATCGGATTTCAAAAACCAGGAAATCAACTCGTATTGCTTTCAGAGTTCTTTCTTCTTTTCTGTGGGGGCACACAGAGCTATCGGCCAGCTATAAGACATTGTTACGATGGTCTTTGTGCTGTAGTTAGGGGTCATCTGCAATGCCTAATTTGATGTCTGAAATGTGGCTCTAATATGACTAGACATGTATGTCTGATTTAACTACCTTAAAGCACAAAACTGCATAACAAATGATCTTGCATATCACAATATGTACACTAAAGTTAGAAAATATGGGGTCATTTTTATATTTTTAAAGAAATTAATACTTTTATTAAGCAAGGATGCATCAAATTGATTAAAAGTGGCAGCAAAGACATTTATAATGTTACAAAAGATATGTATTTCAAATAAAGGTTGGTTGTTGTTTGAACATTCTGTTAATCAAAGTATCCTTAAAAAAAGTTTCCGCAATGCACATATGAGAATATTTGATTCCTGAAAGATTTTGTGATACTGAAGACTGGAGTAATGGCTACTTAAAACTCTGCTTCGCCATTCCAAGACGAAATCACATTTTAATATATTATAATAGTATAATAGTATTTTGAGAATAAAGTAAAAATTCTGAGATTAAAGTCAATATTTTGAGAAAAATAAAAATATTTTAACTTTATTCTCGTAATAACGACTTTATTCTCAAAGTATTTTGACTTTATTCTTGGAATTTTTACTTCTCAAATTTCGACATTATTCTCAGAATATTTAAACTTTACTGTTGTATTTTTGTCTTTATTCTCAAAATATTTAAACTTTATTCCTGTATTGCTGTGACTTTATTCTCATAATTTTGACTTCTTTTCTCAAAATATTTTAGACCTTATTCCCGCGATTTTGACTTTTTTTCTTAAAATACTACGGCTTTAATCTTGTAATCCTAGATTTTTTTTTAAACATGGCACTAGAACGCCATTGTAAAACATTTTTTTTTTACAATTGTAATAATATTTCACAATATTACCATTTTTACAGTATTTTTAAATGCAACTTTGATGAAGAATAAAACACAACTTTGAAAAATCTGGCCATCTTTTAATAGTAGTGTATGTTTGTGTTTTAAGTTAACACACACTGGTTTAATACCAACTCAAAACAATTTTTTTTTCTTTTTTGCCACTAATCAGCCACTTTCACTCATACACACACGCACAAAGCTGACACAATCTCAGTACAGGTTAATTTTGTATTTGGCACCATGTACTCCTTCATTACCAGAGCCAGTGAGCAATAGATCCTGTTAAACCTTTTTAATTAGAGAGCGATTCTAAAACTAACAAGTCTAAACTCCTGAGACAAGCTCCTGATCTAATCTCTCATGGTGAAGTCATTCAGGAAAGTCAACGCCAGAACTACGGCTCATAAACATGGAGGGTAACTCAATGAAATACAAAGGCGGGTTCTCTCACTAAAAGAGAAAAGTCAATTCTGAGTTGGGCTAAAAATAAATCAATGACTGTGTTGGCTTGTATTAGCCTTTACCAAGCAATAAGGTCTGATAGATCTTGGCTAAAGGCCTTGATAGACTTAACACATATACTACAATTAAAAAATATTATGAACAAAAAAAAAAAATTGTTAGAACAGTGCAAATCATTAAGTGGCATTCTTCCGAAGATTTTGAGTTGGAACGCTGCACTGACCAATCAGCATACTGGAATTGTGCAGTTTAACAGAAAATGCAATGAGCCGTGGGAAACAAATAAACACTGTGCATGAATTCTTATATGGTCATTTCGTAAACACTCTTTGATGGCAGCATTATCCTACGCTCCTGCAGCTCCCTTCTTCCTGGAAGTTGCGAAATAAGGGGGATAAGTGTCCGAAAGTCAAGCACGACTGCAAAGATAAGGTAAACTGAATCCAAGTAGAGCAGCCATAATTAGTTAGAGCTATTTGCGCTGATGCTATCTTCCCGGTTGCACTGGTTAAAAGCCCGGTCTGCCGTTCCACTGAGATTCCAAGGAATGGAATTTTTTCCTAAAGGTCCGGCATTCGATTCTCTTCTGTTCCCTATTACAGGCCTTTGTTTACCTTTGTTCTGCATGAACGTGGTTTTGTTTGATCATAGTGCTACAGCCCTGCTGGAAAAACCAAGTAATGCCAATTTATGGTGGTTAAGATGTTTTTGAAACAAGGTTTCTGGTTTGTTGCTCATCCAGTGTGGACAAACAATCCTAACCAGCTTGACCATGATGGTCTACCTGGCCGAAAAACCATCTAGAACATCTTAGACCAATACAGTGACTCTAGATTTAACAATGTTATGACCATGCCATGACCAACCTCATGAGAACTTCTCTTTCTACAGATGATAATGTTCATCACAAGACAGACTTGCAAACATGACTATCTTTTGACTACTGTTTCAGCATAAACTCTAGTGTACTTTACACTTAAGTTACACTCTCTAACCACAGGTGGCGCTTACAGAAAAGCAGAAATACTCCGGTACACAAAGAACATTTTACAGCTGTCCATTCTTTCCATTCCACATAGGTGTAAATGGGCCTTTAGACAGGATAAAGCCATCTGACAGACACATAAAGTGTCTGATAAAAGGTTTGTTTTGCGTAAATGACTGGTAAATCTGTAATTGGATGTAGGCCATTTGACTGTAGACAAATACATGGTAGATCTACATAGTTTGAATGATTTTAAAAAGCCTGTACCAATGTGAAACCTGAATCTAGAGAGAATTACAGATCTGTATTTGTTTTTGGCATCAAGATACAGTTGGTATAACAGAGCTGTCAAATCTTACTAGACAGAAACATGGCTGCAGCTCTGTGTGTTTGCACGCTGGAGGGGGATTTACTTGAAGTGACTGAGATGAGGGATTCTATCTCTCTGTCCTCTATCTACTCGTTGTCATCTCAGTGCTTCTCTCATAAACACAGGAAGGAACACGCTGAAGCTCTTGACACAGATGCCATCAAAAAGCAGTCTTATCTTCAGACCATGACATGCACAAAAGCTCACAGCCTAGCCAAGAATATGACCTTCATATCTACACAAGACACACAGAGATGCCTGTGGAATTGTACACTGTAAGTGTGATGAGTCTTTTTTGAGCTTTTTGACACTTTTATTGACAGGCACAGCGAGTGACGGGATAGAAAACAATGGGGAGAAATGTAAACGGGAAAATGTTGCAAGCCAGATTTAAACTCAAATTGCCCACATGAGCACCAAGGCTCAATGTGTAGCAGCACTAACCTTTTTTTTAACATTTACTTCCTTCCTTCACAATATTTATGACCTGGAAAATGCAATACTAATGACAGCATAAAAATCTATATAAATAGAGGGCGAGATGTGCTTAATATTCTCCATACATCATATATAGGGTGGATATGATGAATAATTAATAATATTCTATTGGAAAGGACTACATGTGCTGCGCAAGGACTTTCAGGTGCCTTCAGCAACATTTAATATTAAACCAATATATGCAAAGACAGAGCTGAAATGCAACACACTGCATTTCTGTTCCCAGTTCCACTTATTTTCCCATTCAAAAGGCAGATGTAGTGATGGCAGAACACGTGTGAGTAGGAGGGAGTCATTTGATAGACACCATAAAGCCTGCCATTTCCTCATATTCATTAAACGCTGCCTTGATGGTCGCATTTCTTCTGCACGTGCAGAGCAATCCAGCTGCAGAGCGAAACTGTCCATCAATACATAGGTGCATCAAGCCTTGTTCAATAAATCCATTTCCTGCTAAGATCTAAAGCCGCCTTATCAAAGTGAGCAAGGCCAATTCATCCCACCTTGAAGGACACGGTCCACAAATGCAGCGGCAGGCATCCAGGAGAATGATCCCGAACTAACACTGCATTGTCAAAAAAAAAAAAAAGGCAAATTTTCTGATTAATGAGACACTGACCTTCATACATTCCTAAGGGTCTGCTGGGCGCCCTCTCTGTGAAATAATTTCCCTTTTTTCCACTGAATGTTGCTTACAAAAAGATTTGAAAAAATGAATAATATTTTATAATGTTATATTATTAAATAATATTTTCTTAGCAATATTTTTTCTAAGAAATAATAACATAAATGAAAATGTAATTTTTCCTATTTTTCGTCATTACAATATCATTGCAGCTCATCATATTTTTGACTTTATGCCCTTTATTTTAAAAATGTTAATTGTGGAAAAGGTATTAAAACAATTCAAACTTTTTATTGTACTGTACATTTGAATTCATTAAGAAAATCATAAAATGAATCTATCATTCTTCCATCATGACTTTTATTGAATATTGAATAGTCATTACAAAAATGCATCTTTGGAAGTCTATATTAATGTTATTAAAACTACACTACCACTCAAAAGTTTAGGATCATTTTTTTTAAAGAAGTTTCTTATGCTCATCAACACTGCATTTATTTGATCAAAAATACAGAAAAAAATAATACTGCAAAATGTTATTACAATATAAAATAATGATTCTTATTTTAATATACTTCAAAATATAATTTAATCATGTGATGCAAAGCTGAACTTTCATCAGCTGTTACTCCAGTCTTAAGTGTCACACGATCCTTCAGAAATCATTCTAATATGCTGATTTATTATTAGAATTATCAATGTTGGAAACAGTTGTGCAGCCAAATATTTCTTTTAAAACCTGTAATCCTTTTTCAGGATTCTTTGATGAATAACAAATTAAAAAGTACATAATTTATTCAAAATATAAATCTATTCTAACCATGTAAATCTATGCTATCACTTTTTATTAATTCAACTCATCCTTGGTGAACAAAAGTATTAATTTCTTTCAAAAAAAGAAACAATTTTTTTACTGACCCCGAACTTTTGCACATAGTGTATGTTGTTAGAAAAGATTTCTATTTTAAATAAATGCTGTTCTTTTTAACTTTTTAACTTTTTAATCGTCAAAGAATTCTGAATAAACTGTCTCAGGTTCCAAAAAAAAATATTAAGCAACACAACTGTTTCCAGCACTTATAATAAATCTGTATATTAGAATGATTTCTGAAGGATCATGTGACACTGAATATTGGCGTACTGATGCTAAAAAATTCAGCTTTAATCACAGAAATAAATTCAATTTTTAATATATATTAAAATAGAAGAACGCTGTTTAACATCGTAATAATATTTTTACATTATAACATTTTTTTCTGTATTTTTGACCAAATAAACACAGCCTTGAAGAGCATTATAAACTTATTTAAAATACATAAAGAAAATATATATATATATGTATATATAAAAACTAGAAAACTAGTTTAGAAATTTAAAAATGACAAAGCCAAATTACAAATTAAAATCTAATTGAAAACTGAAATTCTAAAAATAAAAGCTGTAAACATTAATAAAAACTATATAAATAATTCTAAAATAATGCTAGTCAGTACTTTTTTTTTCCTCCATAACACTAAACCTAAGTCTAGCATTGGCCTAGACTATATCTAAAACTCTAAAAAAATCTAAAAGCATGACTTTCCAAGGTATATATGGTAATCCTATGTACTTTCTTCTACGCATTTTTTAAATCAAACAAGACAGGCTGCAATGCAACAAGAGCAGATCTTGAGTAGCATGAAGTAAACATGCAGTAGTGAAGGAAAGATACAGATGAAAATGGTTTGGACAGGCAAAGAGAGAGTCACCCCAGCATGGCTGCCAGTTTGGGCTGTGCCAGCCTCTTCAGAGCTGAAAAAAGAGGGGAAGGTCACGCAGACAGTTCCCCCGCAGCTGTGTTTGCGTGTTAGTTTGCGTGTGTGTCTGGAAAAGAGACACTCTGGCTGAAGCTGGGTAATTATTTGTGTTTTCACAGAGCCCTTCCCTTTAAACACAAGGGTTCTCTGGCCGTGAACCCTTCATACCCTTCGCAAGCCTATTTTTATGTTGTGTGCATCTGCTTTCATGGCTCTCCACTCTCATGAATGTATAAATACACAAGGAGTCGCTGTTTCTGATTGGTGGGGAGGAGAGCTATTTAAAATGCCTGCAACTACAAGCCCTCTAACACAGAGCGAGAGCAACTTATGCTGTGTTTGTCTTGTGCCAATTACTCACTCTATCCCAACTTACATACGAGGAGAGGCTATTCAAGTTTATAGAGACAGCTAGCAGGAAAATTGACATCTGTTCTCTGTAATTCGGGAGGAAATGACAAAAGAACAAACGGCGTGTCAGTAACCGCGAAGCTGCGAAGAAAAAGCAAACACGTCCAAAAAAAACAAAAGACAAGCTGACGAGCTAGGAAACACAGAGTGGAAAAAACAACAATACTATTAACACCAACAAACAATTTTTATGTTTAATCAAGAAAGCCTCTTTTCACAGCTGGAGAGATTTTCCCCCAGGCCTTGACATCTCCTCCATCACGCTAAGAGGGTGTGTTTAATTATTCATGCGGTCCTGCAGCAGGTTAGAGATAGATGCGGCATCTGCGTGCCGACTACACTCGTCCCCTGCTTGTTTACATGCACAGACCCTGGTGATGGAGTAAAACCTTTGCGCCTGCTTCACTCCAGCGCCACATAAACATGCAGCAGAGCCTATGAATCACACTTATTCAATTTACATGCACTAAGGGCCCGGCATTTCAAAGAGACAAACAGCAGAAGCAGCGACAGCTTCTCCTGTGGCCTTTTTGTGATGATCTGATGAGGTCAGAGTCAGAGATCATGGTCCTGATTCCGCACAGAGTAGTGCGGCAAGCTATTAGAAGCTACAGCCTTGCTGCTATTTTTCGGGGAAAAAATTACAGATAATTTTGGAGATGATGTGAATCTTTTTGACTGATCAAAGATTGGACTGATATCGATCTTTTAAAAATGAATTCCCTTGGTCTTCTTCATCTCTAGACTGCCCATAGGAAAGAAATATCATAAATATTTCATTTAAAAATGAAAATTCTGTGCTTGTTTACGCTAATCCTGTTCCTAGAGGCACACCAATGGCAAACATGATGGATGTTTCACTTACGCTGCCCATACACTAGATGATTTTTAAAGTCGTTGCATTACACAATATTTCAGTAGGAAGAATCCCTGACAACTCTCGTTTATTAAACGCAGTGATACAGGGGATCACATAAGACTACAACTTCTTCCTATAAAATTTACCTTGACCTGTAACTTGCTTTCTTATTGGCTGTAGGTTGCCGTCTTCACATCCAAGAGTCCAAATATTTAGCCTGCTAAATATCACATCAGTGCATTCAGGGGCGGACTGGGACAAAATTTCAGGCCGGGACCCATACACCCACAACAAATTTTGAAATCACGAACAACAATATTTTTTGTATGGCATCGTTATCACATCAAAAAGTTTAAATCCCTAGGCTGGGGCCATGCAAGTGTGTTATTGTTTTATCTTCCCTAAATGTCAAAATAAGTACAATAATAGCTCCATCTTGACTATATACACTGCCCTCCAAAAGTCTAGAAACACCCCTGGCAAAGTGTGGTTTTGGACGATATCAGCATAAATCCTTATCATTTTTTGGTGCAAATCCATTAAAGTAACTTGACATTATCATTGAAGACCAGCAATAATAATTTTCATTTTGATTACATAATAATGGCAATATATACATGTCAAAGTCAGACATGCCCATTTGCCAGCTGTGGTGCCTGGTTACTGGTTTAAACTTGGCCCTGGTTTTTAAAAGATTTTTTGGGTCAGCACACCTTAATAGCTGCAACAATTGATTGCCAATTAAGTTTAGAACACAATGAATTTAGGCCCAGATTATGCAGAGCTGTAATAATTATTGCAGTTTGTGTTGTCCCTTATCAGTGCAAAATGATCACAAATTAAAAAGGATTCATGCCAATATTGTCCAAAACCCCACTTTTCTAGGGCATTTCCAAACTTTTGGAGGGCAGTGTATATTTATAGAAAAATCTTAAAACTGAACATGTTTTGTCCTAAGGAAAATTAACCATTGTATTACTAGGCCTATGGTAAAAGTATAGTAACCGTGTCTTTTGGCTGACTGATTTCTATTTGTATAACTAGAGTTTTACTACAAATACCATGGTGAAACTATATAGTGTAGCAAAACCATTGTTAATTTGTAGTTACCATGGTTTAACTATAGTAACCATATGTTTTTATTTTTAGTAAAACCACAGTTAATTTACGTAAGGGTTGTGTTGATGTCTGCCTTAGCTCTCTCTAAACCTGTTTTAAAACGATGTGAAAATTTGTCTGCTAAATTCCTACTCTTTACAATAGTAATTATGTTCTTTTGTTAATTTCACAGTAAATTACTGCTACTGCTAACATTTGCATTTTTAATTTAATGCTTAACTAAGTAAACAAAGACAGAAGTACAACAGTCAGTTTACAGATGTAACTGACCGACCTGAACTTGAAGTCCTGAACAGGACAGTTTTGTCTCTCTGCTACATCTGGGCAGTTCCACTTCATTCTTAAGTCTTGCATCCTTTTGGTGGACTCGCGGATGCACAAGGCGTGCGCGAGGCGAATCGCGTTGCCAGTCAAGACTAACCGAATCATGATTTATTAGAGTTTTATCATTAAATTGCGAATTTGAAAATAATCACTTTAGTACATTCGTCAGGTAACAAAAACAACTATATATATAAAAAAAATAAATAAATTGTAGGGCAGCGGGCCAACTGACTGCCAGGCCACTGGGAATGACACACGTTTTTCCATGGTTTAGACAGCATAAGTTAGCAGGACAACGTATTCACTAGCACATTACCTGTGTAATCCATGCTGTTGTTTACATCTAAGTATCTCCAATATGGCCACACATCCGGGTAACTGACCAAAACGTGATGTAAGTGCAAACCCTCATTTTCAGAATTCTCCTTGTCCAAACTAGTGTTTTCCAAAAGTTGCTCGTCCAAACTGACAACAAATACATAAATCACCTTGCTGTTCAAGTAAAAAGCATCATAAACATTTACTGAGATCCCTCAAAATTAACACTGCATGTATGGTCTGAAACAACCCGCCATCATGTTTCACCTCAGGACAAGAATTACGAGTAAATATTCTGTAATTTTTGCAGGAATGTAATATGAAAAAGTAACATTTAACTTCGGCGACATTTAGCTGGCACAACGATGCTGATACAACCAAAGATGCTGTATATATGGGTACACATACACACAGTTAAACATGATTAAACATGCATTATGGTTTTCAAATGCCCAGGTTTTCACAGTCCACACCACAATGCAAATGTATTCATTTGGGAGAAAAAAGACATAATTTATATTACATTTTGCTGAACAAAAATGCTGTCTCAGTGTGGGCGAATGGCCAAAATGTAGAGAAAAATATGTGTTTTTAAAATGAATCCAGATTAATGTGGACATAGGTATAACCTGATTTATTCACACTTTGTTCCAGACTAGGACTGATGCCATATACTGCAGTATTTATGATAATCGTAAATCTGAAAAATCAAAAACTGATATCTTGTTAACACTATACGTATAATATTTGTAAATAATTCCACATGTTGCACTACTGCTGCATAAAATCGTGTCAGAGCAGATGACATATGAAAGGAAGACACTCTACCTGCTCCCAAAAATAGTTATCTTGCTAGTGTGGGAGTATTTTGGGTTCTGTAAAAAGAGTGTTTGCAGGAAATGTCAATCAACAGTAAGTGCCAAAGGGGCAATACCACCAACTTGTGCACCCACTTTCTCCTCCTGCAGATTTTGCCATGGTAGAAAGAGTAGTGAAAAACATCCCATCCTGACAGCCCTAAAACAAACCCGCGAGGCAAAATTTACGCGTTGGCCGAAATTATGACGCCACGTAAAAACGACCTCGCCTAAACAAACCATCTCCAGGGTCACGGCCCGATCCCTGCTGTGCCCAGGAACGAGGAGCTGTGCCCGGTATACCTCGGCGCCTCGTGGAGGGTGGATGTTTGGCGCAACCCCCCTTTCGCACTTAGTCATTTTTTTCGAGCCCAAATTCCTCCAGGGTCTCTGCCCTGCCCAGGCAGTTTGAAAATGGTGAGGGCGCCCAGTTACGACTCTTTCCGATGAGGCCCTGGAGCCTCAAACCCCCGCCGCTGATCACCTCTTGAACCTAGCCCTACTAGGGGTCTGGGGGGGACTTTGACTTGTTGAAAAAAATAGTATATCCTGGTTAGGTATGTTTTGAAGCATGGCAGCTGGTTTGAGCTGGTCCTTAGCTGGTCATGTGCTGGTCCTAAGCAACTAGCTCCTGCTCAGGACCAGCTTAGGACCAGCAGATGATCAGCTTAAACCAGCTCAAACCAGCAGCCATGCTTCAAAACATACCTAACCAGCACATGTTGGTTTTCTTCAACAGGGTCACCCCAGCCAGAGTGAAGGTACGCAGGTATCCAGCCCCTGCTTGCCTGGTCCGTGTTTTACTTATGAAATATGAATGTGAAATATCTCTCTTTTTTGTTTTTTTTTAACCAAGCAGCTATTTTGTCTGTACTAGTGAGTGACTACAGCTGTCAAGCTTTTAAAAAAGCTTTTTAGAGCTTTAGAAATAAGAAAAATTATCAATAAATAATATCTGAATTTTGAGCTACTCCCTGTACATCTCAAATCTCAACTGTTGCTTCTAAACAGAAGTGAGATGGTTTAGCGACTTTTCCTTGATTCTCTAGCTTCTTGGAATTGTCTTTTAAATAAAAAGCCAGTCACACTTTATTTTAAGCTCCACTTCTCGCTGTTAACAAACCATTAACTATGGATTTGCCACAATAAACTCCTAATTTGCTGCTTATTACTAGTTATTAAGTTAGTTGTTAAGTTCAGGTATTGGGTAGGATTAGGGATGTAGAATATGGTCATGCAGAATAGGTACTTTATAAATACTAATAAACAGCCAAAGTAACCAGATAATAGTAAGAATTGTTCCCTATACTAAAGATTGTGTCTCCTATAGTTTTAGAAGAGATCTAAACAATACTCAAGCTCAGATTTGACAAGATACCAAAGTCCAAAACTTATAATAAAACTTTTTACAGTTCTCATAATGAATTGCCTTATAATGAATGAATGTTAACTCACAATGAATGTAAACCATTGTCTCATTTCCACTTATTTTTGGCTCTCCAACTGAATTTTAGGAGAAACATCTGATAAAAAGTTTATACTTAAATCATAACCAAGAATAGCAATGTCTCCTATGAAAGAGTAAAACAATTTCCTTTTTCCTCTCATATCTGTTTCGAAAGAACACAGGCCTGCTTGTTTGAATCAACGACTTTAACAGCAATAACAGAATCACAGCTAGGGCCACAGGGTTCCTAGAGCGTCCTTTGAGTGGCCTGCTCCTTACACTGACTGAACAAAGGCCAGTGCAGTTTGGCTGCCGCTTTCTGAGAAGTGAATAAATCAGGGAAAGCTCGAGAGGGTGACGGGAGGATTTGAATGTCTTAATTCAGTCCTGACAGCATGCTGGGCCGACTCCACAACACCTTTTCATGTCAATTCAGGGGGCACCTTTGTTGAAGCACCCAGTCACTGCACACTAGACGATTATGACAGCCAATTTTTCAGGACTGTTTTTCTTATCCCTTCTCATTTGAAGACAACACAAACCAAATGAAAGGAAAAAACATTCAGAGCGAGAGATTATGGCTGCTGGAAAGAGTTCCTTGAATCGTCTTTGTGTATCAAATAAAATGCGCCCATCTTGGCTTTCCCGGCTATATTCTGACTTGGTCGTCGGCAGTGTTAAAGGTGGGGGTGCTAATTGGTTCGGCTCCTTTGATCTGCAGATGAACACTGTAATCCGCTTTAATCATATTAACATAACCCCTTCTCAGGCAAGATCGGGCCGTCTATCCACATCCTACATACACACAATTGTAGAGTCTCAAATCTTGGATGCATTTAAAACACATGGCGAGATTTTCACTTTCCCAAAAGTCTCTTTCTCTTCATTCATGATTGAATTTAGAGGAACTGCATTAACAATATGTGGCTGCAAAAGTGAGATACAAATGAGCAAAGCCCATTGTATCGCAACAGAGGATAATACCGTCAGATCAGGGTGAGGCAGAGCCTCATTTTCTTGGAAATCTCCAGAGAATTGCTGGAAGTGTGTGAGCAAGCAGGTGTCAGCTCACCAGGGGACTAGTCAACAGCAGCATGGGACTGGTGGGCCAACATGTCACTTCCTGTACATCCTCTGCAAATGCAGCATTATGGCCCCTCGGGAGCATATGGTATCGTTACATGTCTCTGACCTCAGACAGCGCTGCGACCCTGCAGCGCAATCCAGACTGGCTGTTTTAGTGCATAAATCATCAGATGCTCTTGCTCACGAAGGGAAGATTTACTCATTTATTTTCAGTAATACTCAGAACGCTTATATTTGGGTTGGCTTCCCAGTTTCTTGAGCTTTAGCGGTGCTGGGTAAATTGCATCATCAGCTGCGTTCCCCAGCAGTGATGTGTATGTAATGGTAAAGGGAATAATTAATGTGAAGTCATTTATACAGTTTTAGCAGTATAATCTGGATGAATGGCGGGTCTGTTTAATTGGTAATTACTAACTGCATTGATTTAGGGGGGAAATCTGTGGAAAATTGTACAGAGTGGAATTTAAATGTGCATATAATAATTCTTTCCACATTAAAAAGCTGTACACAAATTAATAGTACATCTGAAAAAATATATTTAAAATCACATAAGTTGAAGCATTTTTAAAAGAATCGTGTTACGTCATAAGGGCTGCGGTGTTGAAATCACATGACAAAACACTAAGCACTTTTATTCAAATACCCCTTTATTATTTAAAATGTTAGCTTAATGAATAAATTAATAATGGATAACTGCCAGCAGACTTTGCAATGGCATCAGTAACTGAAATCTTTGGGACACTTTTTTTTTTTTTTTAAATAAATTAATGCTTTCATCATTTTATGAAAGTCATTTTAACCTAGAAGCAAGAAACTCTTATAAAACCAGGCAGTTCGTTGGTTATGTAAATATTTTGGTTTTGTTTTTGGGGGGAAACGTCCTAAATATGAATCCATATTTATGTTGCATAAATGGGTCTTTCTACAAAGTGGGTGCCATTTGTAGCCCTTAAATACATCTGTGTTAATAAAACATCTAATTATAAATAATAACATAATTAGAAATCCAAATATTATTGTAAATATATATATTGTCAAATGATTAATCGTGAATAATCGCATACAAAATAGAAGTTTGAGTTTGCCTAATATATGTGTGTGTACTGTGTGTAATTATTAGGTATATATAAATACACACAAATTAATGTATATATTTAAGGGAAATGTGTTATGTAAAAATATTTTATTTAGATATAAATTACATAAAAAGTATTATAAATACATATACTTTGTAAATATTTTTAAATATATACAATTATTATTTATATATATAAATAATAATTGCACAGTGCACATACATATATTACGCAAACTTAAACTTTTATTTTGTATGTGATTAATCGCGATTAATCGTTTGCCTGCCCTAATATATATACATATATAAAAACTAAAAAAATATTTAAGCAGGAAAACTGTTTTCAACTTTGATAGTAATAAGCATCTTTATTAATAATTAAGTGCCAATAATAACTAAAAAAATAACTGAGCACCAAATCAGCGTATTAAAATGATTTTTGAGGGATCATATGACACTGAAGACTAAAGTAAATACATAACATTTTAAAATCATTGCAAAACTTCGTGAAAATTGTGTTATTTCATGAAAATACTGTTTTTACTGCATCTTTGATTAAGTAAATACAGCCTTGGTAAGCATACACTTCTTTCAGAAATATTTTTTAAATATTATAATATTCCAAACATTTAAGTAGTGTACATAATCTTTTTTTAATAGATCCTCATCAAATGTGGACCTACTAGAAAGTATGTTATTTCGGAAGCAGCTATTGTCATGGTATTAAATGGTAATACTATGGTATTTTGATATATACCATCATACTATCTGATTAACGTGCATACCATATTTTGTATATTCGAATATCATGGTATTTGATCCATGCTGCATGTACTAATGCAAAGAATATCCAAAAATCATTGTGCCTTTGCATAAATGCTTTTGAAATGAGCAGGAAACTGCACAAGATGGAGATGCTGGTCAAGAGCAGCAGGCCAACCAGTGATCACCCTGTTGCAGATCAAACCCATACCTTCTTTCTCCAGCCCCCAACGCACACACACACACACATATACAATCTCTCTTCATCTTCAAACATAGAGTCTCCAGAGCGCACCCTTATGAGGGCAGGCGTGGCTTCAATCCAAAACAGCACCATCCATCATTGCGCAATTATACCGGAACAATCTAGTGCACACAATTACTGCCCTGTAAATCTGCACCGAACACTTCCATGCAATGCACACATGCAAATGCATGCACTCATACCACACCGCCACTCTACGAGCTGTCAAAAACACCCTCACTCTGTCCTTGGCCAACAATAATGTAGCATAGTAAGACAGCAAGAGGCGAGAAACGGACAGAGCGAACGAGAGAGAGAGAGAATTCCGTGTGCTGATTGGGGAAAACGGTGAGGGAGGTTGGGGGAAGGTTTGGCATTGTTGTGGGAATCACATACCAACCGTTACCATGGTGACCTGCTGTCAGTGATGGACTCCTCGCAGTAATGAGCGTGCTGGGTCCCAGAGAGACCCCTCTGCCTAACCCCTTAACACTACATCCCCCACCGCCCTTTTGCCTCCGGCAGAGTCAAGGCTTCGCTCCAAATGGACACAAATCAGTACCTCGTCCAGTATTTTCCAAATTTAGAGCACATAGTTTTGATGGTTTGAAAACCTCAAGGCATGAATGAACAAAGACGCACGGCGTGACTGACAGGCAGCACCCCCCCGTCGCTCGCACAGGTGGGTAACGTCTGGTGGGCGGGGCTTGGCGGTCTGCCAGATACGCTCTCACTAAGGTGGGCTGTAGCGGTAATGCGGGCAGCCCCCGCAGACAAACAAAGACGTTTACAGAAAAGCTCTCGCACAGCTAATAATCAGACTGTTTTAGTACACGTCGCATTCAAAATCAAACAAAAGAGCCCAGAAAGCTTTTGAGGACACTTGCAGGCCAACTTTTCACAGAGAAACAAATGTACAGGTGAGGTTGAATTCTGTTAAAGGAACAGAGCCAAAAAAGTACCAAAGTACCATGTTTTTTGGTAGGGCTGGACAATAATATATATATATATATATATATATATAGTTTAACAGGAGGACTTGGCAAATTCATTTTTCAGAAGTTTGTAGGTACAGACATCTGTTGTGGGCATTCTTGGCAGTCTCTCTGAGGCTTTTTTAAATATTGTTCATATCGATATCTGAATTATATCGAGTCGACCGAAATTAAGAAATATATTATCGTCCAGTCCTAGTGTTTGGTAATGATTCCCCTGTTGGAAAATCCATCTCAACATGGTTGTTGTGCTTGGGTAGCTGGTTTCTAGGTGGTCCATGCTGGTAGTCCATTTTACACCACCAACAACCAGCTAGTCATAGTCAGACTGATTTTGTGGAAGGTTGTGGCTGGTTGACAAACTAATTACAAAACTTAACAACTTAAGCTCTATTTTACATCAGAGGGTCAATACCAAAGTTTCATGGTGCTACCATACCATATTTATATACACCATTGAAAAGTTTGGGGTCAATATCCACCTTATTCTTTAACGCGGAAATAAGCCTATGGTGAAACCTACGGTGCTTTAGCCGCTGTAGGAAAATAACAAGAAGAATAACAACATGCAGTAAACTGTAAAAATGTTTGCACTACAAACCAGTGTGTTTAAACTGTTCATTTTAATTAAGTAAGATAATACATTAAAAGAATATGGGAAGATACACCTATTTGCAGTATCAAGCAGCAAAACGAGCCGTTTTGTACAGCTAAAAATAGCTGGACTCGGACGAGATCGGAAGTCAGACCCATAAAATTTACAAATGGCCATTTTTTATGGAAAAAAATAAGATAAGATTTTTTTTAAAGATTTTTTTTTTTTTTTTGTAATTTAGCAAGAATGCATCAAATGGATACAAACACACTAAAGTAAATGCTGTTCTTTTTATTAAACATTATCATGTTTTCCACAAAAATTGATAATAAAAGGCATGTTTCTGGATCACCAAATCAGCATATTAGAAAATTTCTTTATATATATTAAAATAGAAAACATTTAAATAAATTCAAATTAATACTTAATAAACCGTAGTAGATATCATTTAATATGAATTATGAATTCTTATTTAATGTAATTCTATATAAAGACATGAACTGGATGGTTTAATTGGAGGACACTTCTAGGTCAAGGTTATTCTGCCACATATGAAAGCACTTTCAGTAATGTGAACTTACAAAGTCACCTAAGCCTTAGATATGACTTGCTAATAGTAAGAAGGGACATAAAACCACATATTCCTCACATTAATTTCCTTCTATGATCCTCTGCTGCAAAGAAACAAACGACAAGAAGAATTCATTATTAACTGAAGGCAGAATATCACGCAACCTCGTAAGAAAGCTCTCTCTGCCTAAATTTGAGATCATGGCGAGTATTTTTAACCTCGTAATCCAAGAAGAGTGTATTGCTGTGATATAGATCGGCCATATCGAGACTATAAGAGAGCGTCTTCCTGCGTTCTTCGATAACAAAGGGTGTTTAGCACCTGAGAGCAGCTCTAATAACAGTGTTACGCTCTAGTGAGCTGTGACTATTTGCACATTTTGTCTATTGTGCAGGTATGAAGCTGTCCTCCCACAGACACGTGTTACAAAAAGAGCGAGAGAAAATGAGGGGAGAATGCTGCTCTGACAGGCACACAAACACTCGTCTCGCACACGCAACTACAGTCTAGTATTTTGTTCTCGTTGAAAGCGTTCGAGGCATGTTTCCTGAGACAAATAGAGAGAGAAACACTACGACTTGAGCAACTTACTCACTCCCCCGCTGAAAAGACTTTCCAGGGAGAGTCGCATTTCAGTTTAATTACAGGTCTCATGTAGGCCAGATCTTTCTCCAAAAGCTCTAAATTGGAGGGAGGAGGTTTTGAACGGTCATATCGGCAGCTCTATTCCCAGTGGTTTTTAGAAGATTATAGTTACGAGAAAATACGAGAAGAAAAATTAATTTCGGTGCAATTCAAAACCGGTTTAAAAGAAATGCTTGCTAACCAAATAAACCCCTAACTCTGCGTATTAAACATTACATCCTGTTTGTGTTGATACATTAAAAAGATGACAACTCTATCATGTCCTTCCAAAATTGTAAGACTTTCTTCTGTGGAACATATTTTGAATAATGTTGGTTACCAAACCACAAGTTTCCAAAGTTGGTAACAAAACTAACAAGTTTCGGATCACATTTCTGACCATACAATGAAAGTCAATGGAAACTGTGTGGTTAATATCACATTTTAGGCTCTGCAGAATAAAGAAATGCATACAGGTTCGGAACAACATGCTATCCCTTTAAATCATATATCTTGTTCTTTGTACCCCGTAGTTAACAGAGCTATGCATCAAAGCTAGTGAAAAGTGTCCTGCTTTCCAAACAATGGCGACGGAGACGGATAACAGCCTTGTCCTGAAGCTCCTCTGAGAATCTGAGTTCACAACCGAGCAAAATAAACATGTCTGCACAGAGCAAACCTCCGCTAGATGTCTTCATTTCTGTCAGCGGGAGCCAAGCAGCCTGTCCTAGTTCCGGATCTGACCACTTTAGCTCTGCTCCGATCAGCCAGTTAATACATCATACCACGTGTCATTGAGTGCACGCTGTCCCACTTGAAAACACTTCGAAACAAATGTTCGAAAAACAGGTTTCCAACCCATTTGGAATCTGTAATGTTATGTATTTCAAATAGAAACATTCAATGGCCGAAACTGCAGGTCAGGACTTGATTCTGTTAAAAATAAGAGATGAAGTCAGCCAAAAAGGTAAGCTTGTTTTTGAGGCTGAACAATAATCTGATAAATTATTCTGAAAACAAACAATTTTTCTTTGGAACAGCACACCGATGAATCATGCACAGTAAGGAACATGTATTAAGAGAGTAAATAAGGTCAATTATGACTTCATGTTGACTTATGTCAGATGGGTACAGGTACATCCACCCATATCTGTGAGAAATGAGAGCAATGGACTGGTTTTGCCGGCTTAGGAGGACACATTTTGAAATATGTACACAGTATATGGGAAAAGATTTTCTTTAAGTTTTTAAGTTTGATTTTGGAAGAGTTTGACCTACTATAGTCAATCATAACAGAGGTCTTAAATGTACAACTACAAAAACTCTTTACAAGTCCACAAAAAAAAAGAAAAAAAGAGGGATATTATAATGTGATTAAAATAATTTTTCTTGTGTTTGCTGAGAAAAACACTTTACTAACATGACAAAAAAATTATATTAATAATTAAATAGTACAAACAAGTTTGTTTGGATATACCTACTCATTAGTTATTATAAATTATGCACATTTTAGAATAATAGTGAAGCTAATAAAACTATAAAATAACACAAACTTTAATATGAATATTTCAAAGCTTCCTATTATTTCCTACATTAAAGCCCTGTACACCACTCCTCCTGTCAACCAACATCATGAAGTGCCAGAGATGCTTTTTGGCACTTGTTGACTACTTTTCCTTGACTATTCAATCTTATCCATTTAAAAAAATAAGGCATCTTTACACAGAGTTAAAGGGGTCATTGGATGCTAAGTTCACTTTTACATGTTTGAACATTAATGTGTGTTGGCAGTGTATGTACAAATCTACCCTATAATGATAAAAATCCATGCAGTGGTTTTTAATTAATCTGTAAAAATAATATTCCCTTTTTCAAATCGTGCCATTCTCAGATGCCTGTCATTGTGGCGTCACACTGACAAAGGCCGCTCCCACGATAGTTAATTGACATGAGCGTTTTACCTCAGATCAGCTGTAACAGTCCAACCTCTTTGTTTCGATGCCGGAGCACGGATGTAAGTTAGACAAGAATATCTCCGATTGAGGTGTTGTGTTGCTGGATGTAATAATGAACATAGTGGTCATCATTTACTCCCGACATCTGAGCTGCTGAAGATGCAGAAGATTACATTTGTTTGTGAAGGGAATGCACCTCCCTGATCTACATATATCTGTCTATGTTCGCGTGAATCATTCATGATCCAGCTTCACTTACAGCAGAAGTGAGTATAAGGTTTTTTTTTTTTATGAATCTTTACGATCGCCTTTCCTGATAACGCGCTAGTTAACAAGCGGCTAAACGTGGCTAAATGCGGCTAAAGTAAACAGGCTCGTCTCTCCACATAAAGAAGAGAGGGGCGGGGCGAGCAGAGCTAATTTGCATTTAAAGCAGCCTCGACCAGAATGAGATGATTTTTGCAGAGCTCATTTTGACAAGGTAAAAAGGGTGCTGTTTTACACTACCGCTACCATCGGCATCCGATGACCCTTTTTAAGGCTGCTCTGTGACTGCTCAGAATTTTGAGACGTAATGCAGCATAAAAGGAAGACTAAATTAAACCAGCTCTGATCAGGGTTGCCAGGTCTTTGTAACAAAACCATCCCAATTGGTACTCAAATTGAAGTCAGGTTCACTTCAACCTGCTGACTTAAACAACAACCCACAGCAACAGTATATATGTAGGTCAAATCGACAGGAAAAACTTGAACTTGGCAACTCTGAACCACCTCAAGCCTAAAATAAAAGCATAGAATTGTATTTGCTGTGTAAATGCATTCAGGCCACCTCCAAGCTGCATTAAAGGAGTAGTTCACTTCCTGAACAAAAATTTACAGATAATGGGCTCACCCCATTGACATCCAAGATGTTCATGACTGTCTTTCTTCAGTCGTAAAGAAATAATTTTTTTTTTTTGAAGAAAACATTTTTAAAATTATCTCCATATAGTGGACTTCTATGGTGCCTGCGAGTTTGTACTTCCAAAATGCATTTTCTTATTTAGTCTTTTAGTCTTATTTAGTCATTTAGTCTTATTTAGGTCTTATTTAGCAAAACAATTGGACATTTTTTTTTAAATACTTTTTAACTGCAAATGCTCGTCTTGTCTATCTCTGCGTTCAAGACAGTTAGGGTATGTCGAAAAACTCCCATCTCATTGTCTCCTCCAACTTCAAAATCGTCCTACATATAGTATATAATTTTTTTTTTTTTTTTTTTTTTTTAGAAAATGACCAATTGTTTTACTAGATAAGACACTTATTTCTTGGCTGGGATCGTGCATTGAAACTGCATTTTGGAAGCTCAAACTCACTCTAGAAGTTCACTATATAGAGATAATTCCTGAAATGTTTTCCTCAAAAAATATAATTTCTTTACAACCGAAGAAAAAAAGACATAAACATCTTGGATGAAAACGGGGTACGTACATTATCTGTAAATTTCTGTTCTGGAAGTGAACTACTCCTTTAATCAGTCTGTGTAAAGACACCTAAACGCCCCTTCAGATGCACTTTCGTGCACTTTGCAGTGTAAATTTGGTAATATTTTTCAATTACAATTTTAGTCTTGTAAAAAAATTCATACATAGGCAACTCACTTAGATCAAAATGTTTTTAAGATCACGTGAAACATCAGAATACTTGTAATCAAACAGCTTAATCTAACTCTGACCGATTATCATGTTAGTAAGAGGACAAGCACAAAAACCAACAGTGAGAAATGAGCTGTCCCAAGCTGACTGAACCCCACTGTAAATCTTAAGTATCTCCAGCCCACAGTGCACCACAGGGCCTCACAAAACTCTACTGGCAGTGATGTGTCAATGGAATGAGTCTATGTGTGGCACCTCCAACTGAGCTTGTTGCTCCCAGCAGAGAGATCTGTTAGTCTGTAGGGCATCCTTCTCGGTCCGTTGCCTTTTGTGACTCCTGGTCCTGAATTCTCAAAGCACACTTATTTGCATCTCATTTTCGAATGACAAAGCGGCAGGGGTTAAAATTTCTGGTGTGGAACTGATTGCTTCCTGTCGAGGTCTTGGGCATGTATGCTGATCATAGATGCTCTTCCCAAAGAACTGGTTCACTTGCACATCTATGACAAAATAAATGCACGCTTTCCTTTTCAATGAAGGAACACAAATGCAAATTGCCATGAGCAGAAGAATGCCAGTAAAGCTAACAATGTAAAACATGTCAACAACTAAAAACAAAATTTGCATATCCTCTAAGAAATACCAGTGTTTGAAAGCAGAAAAAAATTCTACTGGCCATGAATTAGAATGAAATACTCTCTGAGTAAGTACTTCTTTTGAATAAGTAATTACTTCGCCACCATTATGCTCTATGTAGTATGACTCTGTGTGGTATGAAAGTAATCCTGACATACTATATTCACCAACATCAATCATTTACTTTCACTGCCATGGCCTGATGGAATAGTTAAAAATCCACCAGAGGGGTGTAACGATACAATAATTCACAATTTGATAAAATTCACAATACTGAACTCACAATACAACACTATTGTGATATTTAAGCCAGAAGAACATTTGGTGAGCATTTAAACATTTTGAACATTTAAAAGCAGTGTAATTCAATAAGAGATTTAATCTTTAGGTTTGTAAAAAAATGTAGAGTCTAATCCAAAACAAAAGACCAAAAGACCATGTTTTCACTCAGCTTATCTGTTTTTTTTTTTTCTTCAATGGTATGAACAGACAATTTGCATATGAAAATCAGACTAAACATTTGTGTTGGTGTGAACAGGCCTTAAAACTGCAACTTAGCATAATTCAATTTGCATAGCACTTTTTAGCAACAAATTCTGAACCGCAATTTTGAATTATTTGCACAGAATTTTGTAGAACAAGAATAAAAAGGTAAAACACTGTAACTATCCGCTGTGAAGTGTGACTGCGAGTGCGAGAGTAGGACACCGAGGCCGTGTGGGACAAGTATTAATTGAGACATTATCAGAATCGCCAGAGGGGCCAAAATACAGATCTGGTGGCCACTGGAACAAAGAACATTCGCAGTGGATTTGACATTGTCCAGACACGGCGTGCTGGTGGCAGGGGAGGAGTTACAGGCTGAGTGAACGCATACGAGCTCTGTCCAAACACTCTAACATCATGTGCACATTCATGCATGCCTGACACCCCCCTTCAAACCACACACACACACACATTCACACAAATCTTCTCAAAGTGCACAAAGAGTATGGATAGAAACAACACACTTTCTTTTTCCAAAGGTTCAAGGTACATTGTTATTCTACATTCATACTGACAACCAGGCAAAATCCCTTCAACAAAGACACTTCCTGAAGAGGCTGTGCATTGTGTACCAATGAAAAGAAACAGCTATAGAGAAAAGCAGAGAGAATGCCAAAAAAAAAACAAAAAAAAACACGGCACCCAAGCACAAAAACCACAGTAATAGTTTGTTAGGCTGAACCTGGAGACTATTGCTGAAAGACCTCAATCTAAGATCTAGAATGGCAAGCACAGATTCACTTCATTCACTGAATCGTAATTTGGAAAATTAAACAATTGAACAATTCCGTCGACCTGAACATGTCTTAAAACCACAATATTCTTTTACTGCAACATGCTTTGGAAAATTGGAATGGATTTTCATGCTGAAGAATTATGTTGGCATGAACATGTCTTAAAACCACAATATTTTTTGTTTTTTGCAATTAATTATGAAATTCTGAACTGAAAAGCTGAATTAATTGCAGAAAATTCACTCTGAAATCTAGAATATCGAGAATCACTTTATTCACTGCATGGTGCTTTGGAAATTGGACTGAATTTTCATGTTGAACAATTATTTTGGCGTGGACATGTCTTAAAACCAATTCTGAACTGAAAAAGTTTATTTTAAGAAAGTTAAATCTAAAATCTAGAATCACTTTATTCACTGCATCGTGCTTTGGAAAATTGGACTGAATTTTCATGTCAAACAATTATTTTGGCATGAACATCTTAAACCAAAATATTTTTCGTTTTTCACAATTGTGAAATTCTGAACTGAAAAGCTGAATTAATTGCAGAAAATACAATCTGAGATCTAGAATATATAGAGTCACTTCATTCACTGCATCGTGCTTTGGAAAATTGGACTGAATTTTCATGTTGAACAGTTATTTTGGTGTAGACATGTCTTAAAACCACAATATTTTTCATTTTTCGCAATTAATTGTGAAATTCTAAACTGAAAAGCTGAATTAATTGCAGAAAATTCAATCTAAGATCTAGAATCATAGTAATATGCATGCAAATAAACAACTAGTCAATTGTGTGAATTGGTCCTTAAACTAAAATGTTACCAAATAATTTGATTTAAAAAATATATATATATATTTGCAATACCAAATGAAAAAAAGATTTTTTTAAATGAAAAATGGACAAACACTCTGTTAATTTAAAATGAGGGTAGTTAGACTTAAGTGGACATTATTCAAAAATACTTAAATACAGAATGCTGTAACTGACCAGTCAGAATCCTATCCAGAGAGCCGTGTAATAAATTATGATAAGTAATGAGATTTGACGTTAGTCAGGCCCGTGAGGAGGTATTGGAGGGTAGATATCTCTGTCACAGTTCCAGGAGCTCATAAAAGACCAGTCTGATCCCCATCCACAGCAGCATTTATCTTCATTCTCCATACATGGGTGGGATAGTCACTGACGGGGGGGAGTGGAGGCTCTGACTGATTACACCCGTCTCTCCACCCTCTACGACTGCACAGCGGGGTGGGATGGGGGACATTCAGCGATTGAGGGGTGCCTTCGTTCGCCAACATCCTCCCCTGTGTAAATCACAGGCTGGAAGGTGCGCGTTGAGGCTATAAGTAGAGCGGATACAGGCTAATTGTTTATTGCGGCCTTGGACAACTGTTATGGGGCAAAGGGTGCGAGAAACAATCAATAAAAACATGACTGTGTGGGGCCGTCAGTTCCTGAGGCAGCATCTGTACAGCGCCGAGCCAAACAGCATGATGGTTGCCTCACACAGTCAATTAGCCGTATTAATTAACTGTCCAATACATATCATTTAAAATCAATTTAGCCCTCTTTATGGACTCTCTCAGGCACAATTTCAGGCCAAATAAAGCTGAAATAAACACAGCCATTATTCATGCACAAAGAGGTCTGATATCGCAGACTTTATATCCGAACTACAAGAGGAAACAAATTATCATAAAATACACATTGATCCATGGAAAAAAAGAGCCAAGTCACAAAATTCTACAAACATTTTACTTTAAAATTATATAAAGGAAGTTCTTGTCAAAACTATTAGCATACATGATAAAATAAGCTTTGGAGCACATATGGTTAATTGCTTGCAATATTTGCTTTTATAATACACGAAGAACATGACAAACTTAAATTTCATTATATTCCAAAACAGCTATTCCTGCAGAACTGCAATTTTATGTAAATAATGACTTACGTTTTGGTCTGTTTCATATAGAAGCCTGTTTCCACCACTGAATAAAAAATAAAAAAAGTAATTGCAACTTTTTAATCACACAATTCTGACTTTTTTCCTCACAATTATGAGTTGACATCTCGACTTTTCTTAGAATTACATGATGCAGACTCACAATTCAGACTTTTTTTCTCAAAATTGTGAAATGTGAACTCGCAATTCTGAGAAAAGAAGTTGCAATTCTAAGACAAAATCAAAACTGTGAGATATAAACTTGCAATTGTGACTTTTTTCTCAGAATTGTGAGTTTATGTCGCAATTGTGACTTTATAAACTGTGAGATAAAAAGTAGCAATTACCTTTTTTAAATTTTCATTCAGTGGCAGAAACAGGGTTCCATAGTTTCACGCACAAATCTGTAGTAAAGTTTCAGAAAACTATAATAACCCTGCCTATATTTCAAGTTAACTAAACTAAAACAGCAACAATAAAATAAAATGTTGCATTTAAAATAAAAAAAAATAACTATGACTTGTTATTTCAGCTAAAATAACTAAAAATTAAACCTGAAATAAATTTTTTTACAAAAAATAAAATAAATAAATAACACTGAATATATAGCGCATGAGTAGCATGATTCGCTTTATGGGACTCTTATGCCATTTAACTTGATATCATTCGTCCCCATTCACTTTCAGTGTAAGCATTCTGCATAGGATCTCCTTTGTGGCCAACAGAAGACAAAAAGTCATATGGATTTAGAGTGACATGAGGGTGAGTAAATGATGACAGAATTATCGTTTTTGGTGGAACTATCCCTTTAACTCAGAGCACTCCTCTGGTAGTGGATTAAGACAGTATGTCTGTGAAACAAAGCCGCTGTAAATCAGCGAAGCCTGGAAGAAAACAGCAGTGCCGTCCACACAGGGCAGTCAGCACCACTAATGCTCTTCACGGAGAGACTCTGTCTACCGGCCAAACTAAACTGCTAAGACTGACACCAATTTGTACAAAGACAACCGACAGTGCCTCAGGAGCAAAGCCTTGCTGTCAGATCTCATGGAGCTCTGTACCAGCATTGTGTGGAAATGTCAGCCATGGTCTCTGCTGAGAAAACATTCACGCTAAGACACTATTCAAATAGCATTTACTTGCATTATGCAATGCCGAGAGAAGGAGAAACAACCATTCATCTATAAGCCAATTCAAAATGCTTTCAGGCTTTCTGTGTTTCGCAAAGAGAGACAACAACTTCAAACAAATCTCTTATGGGATCATGCAAATCATGATTGAATTATCTTTTATGTTAAAAATAGACTGCTGTTCAGAAGTGCTGTTTTGTCTTATTTTGTCTCTCTGCAGACCTAACTCATGCCTCTGCTTCACTAAGCTCTGTGTTATCCTACCCAGAATTCCTCTCAGCATTCCACTGAGCTTCAGCACAGTTGATTCTTCCGGTTTCACGGCTAAATGGCACCTACAACTAGCACATGAAAACAACATTGATAATTAACAATAATGCCATAGTAATACACTCAGAAATGGTCTGAACATATGATTGAAATGGAATACTTGTGCAACAAGGTATAATAATGTGGAACAGAATGCAGCAGTATGATACATTTTCGCCACATGGCTTCAGTCAATGCATGTTTAATTCACTGTATGACTTCTAGTTAAATAAATGCAATTATTTTACATGTTTAATCCAATTTTGTGTCAAAATAGCAGTATTCAGTGAGAAATGTCGTCACACTCCTTACAAAATGAATTATCAAGTTGAGTGCATTGCGTTGTGGGTTCAATATTACACATTCTGGTTATATACTGTACATGTTAGCAAATGTAGTAGGTTATCTGTGCATTCAATGTGTATTAATATAGCTCTGAAATTTCATACTATGATAATATTTAAATGAACAAATCACACAGAAATGAAGTTTCCTCCAGATAGAAATAAGGCCACTTCAATAGCACAGAAAACCTTCTCCTATTCATGAAAAGGTGCCAGTAAATGTGTTTCTGTGAAAAAAAAAAAAAAAAAAAGGTACAAATAAAAGAGATTAATGTTGAAGATATTCTAAAAGCCTTTCAAGACTAATAGTATAAAACTTTCTAGGGGAATATTTGAGTCTTAAGGACTTAAGAGATTGTGAATAAATAATGAAAGAAAATCTTTGAAACAACCCTTTTGAGGCAGCGAGAGATTTCAAATCAAATCTATTTTACATTTTTGCCTTAGACAAAATATTGCCACGAAAAAAATAATCAGTACCAAGCAAAGTAAAAAGAAATAAGCACAGCAGGCGGAAAAAAAAGACTTTTCTACACAAAGACCAAAGGTGTACATAAAATACTGGAAAGGACCTGAGGACGAGATACACACACAGAGAGACTTTCACAGAACTACTATTAAACACACACACACTTTCAGAGTAAGAGAGAGAGGTCTTTGGATCATGAACTGCTCCAAACCTGCATAGTAAAGATCCTGTGGTGTGAATTCCTAAACAGGGAGCCAGGACTAAGGATGAATTATTTATGGCGGCCCTTTGCTCCATGTCAGCGGCTCCACTGGATGAAATGATATTTATGAAGTCCCATGGGCAGGGGAAGTTAAAGTGAAGGGGGAGGAGACGTCCTGCTCTGATGGGAGAAAACCAGCCACTGATTGAGGGATGCAGCATGAGAAGATGCTAATAAAAGTCCACGGGAGGTGGAGGAACATGTTTTCATCACCACAGAGAAAAAAAGATGGATTGAGAAAAATGAACATATGGGTTGTGCATAGTATGGACAAATAATTGGGCCTGCACAAAAAAAATAAATAAATAAAAATCGAAGGAGATGACTGACTTGGACAGCATTGCACAACAGCATCTCATCTTGTTTTTTTTCACAGTTTATTTAATCAGTGATGTATCAGCCTAATAGAGCAGACTGGCAGCAAAGACTGTCTTCCTACAACTAGCACTGTAGCAAAAATCACCATTCATGTCTAAATTTGTCACACTTTTGCAGAACTAATTTTTGTTGAATTAATTTTTGTTATCATTTACTCACTCTCGTGTTTTAAACTAGTATGACATACTGTATGTCTTGACATATGTGTGTCTTAAAAATTATATTGTGAAATATTACAGTTTAAAAGAACTGTTTCTATTTGTGACCCTGGACCACAAAACTAGTCATTAAATGTCAGTTCAACTGAAAACTGAATAAAAAAGCAATTTGAAAATCTGGAATCTGAGCCTGGCTAAAATCTAAATATTGAGAAAATCGCCTTTAAATTTGTCCAAATGAAGTTTTAAGCATATTACTAATCAAAAATTACATTTTGATATATTTATGGTAGGAAATTTACAAAATATCTTCATGGAACATGATCTTAATATTCTGATGATTTTTGGCATAAAAGAAAAATGTATGATTTTGACCCATAAAATGTATACCCAAAAATGTAATTTATTGCTGTGATGGCACAGCCGAATTTTCAACAGTCTTCCGTGTCACATGATCCTTCAGAAATCATTCCAATATGCTGATCTGAACTTAAGAAAAAATTCTTAAACATGATCAGTGTTGACAACAGTTTTTGCTGCTTAAAGGAGAACTCCACTTCCAAATCAGCAATTTACAAATAATTTACTCACCCCCTTGTCATCCAAGATGTTCATGTCTTTCTATCTTCAGTCGTAAAGAAATTATGGTTTTTGAGGAAAACATTTCAGGTTTTTTCTCCATATGATGGACTTCATTGGTGCCCCGTCTGTGTACTCTGGCTCAAAAAGGTAGAGTATGGTGAAAAACTCCATCTCATTTTCTCCAACAACTTCAGAATCGTTCGACATTATACCTTTTTGTTTGTAAACAGTGTTTGACTTGCACTTCCTTAGTCTTTGCACGTTTGCTTTGTAAACACTGGGTCTATAGTAGTGTTGTGGACATGCATCCCAGAGCTAGTGCTACGTGAGCTTTTGTGCTTAAAAAGAAAAAAATAATGACTGACCGTTTCGCTAGATAAGATCTTCCTCAGCTGGGATCGTTTAGAGCCCTTTGAAGCTGCATTTAAATTACATTTCAGAAGTTCAAAATCGGGGCACCAGTGAAGTTCATTATATGGAGAAAAATCCTGAAATGCTTTCCTCAAAAACCATAATTTCTTCACGACTGAAGACAGAAAGGCATGAACATCTTGGATGACAAGGGGGTGTGTAAATTATTCGTAAATTGTTGTTCTGGAAGTAAAGTTCTGTATTTTTGATTAAATAGCACAAGAGACTCCTTCAAAAACATAAAAAAGGTCATTATAGTGTGTGTGTGTGTGTGTATATATATATATATATATATATATATAAAAACTTACATTAAATTATTTATTTTTAAAAAGTACATTTTAACACATGTAATACCAGTGGACACCTTGTATCAAGTTCCACACAGTCATCGTTTGAAATGAATTCTTGGATTGTGCACTTGCCACAGTTATAAATCTTGTGGTTTCTTTCCATGGTCTTTTTTTTTCCATAGCTGAGCATAACATCCACATTATCCCCACGTTTCCAAACTCTCAGTGTGGGAGGTGTCAGTCTAAATTAAACAGATTGAGAATGTTCAAACTCAACATATAAAAATATCCAAGACCACACAGGGTACGTTTAATTAAAGAGCATAAAGATTATAATTTACCCTTGCAATCCCTTTAAAAACCATCCATGCTTGCTAAAAGTCTGCTGGAAAAGGAAAAACGATGCCAAGCCACTGACCAACACCAACACACAATGAGAAATAGAAATCATCTCAAAATAAGGCTCATTTGATTCTCCTTTGAACATTTATGTGCTGTGTGAATGCGAGCTTACATGACTGAATTCCCTCTTTAAACAACTTGAACATTTTGGCTGTTTTCTTGATCACTAGGCAGTAACCGGAGAAAATGGGTCTCAGTACAACTAAATTTAGGCAGAAATTTATTCAGCACACAGCAGTGGCTGAAATATGTCACTTTCCATTTCGTTCTCAAGTCATTTGTGATCAGAATCAGATTTTTGTTCCAGGCGTGATGCATCAAAACAAAAACCTCAAAACACACTTTTACCCCTGGGTGAAGAAACGCTCATATCTGAGAAATAATATAATAATGTGTGCCTTGTCTTTTATGACACCATCTCATAACATGATCATTTTTTTCCAGCAGACACAGATTTAGACATCTGATATCCAGCATACAATCATTATTCATGCACTATTCATGCACATCGCTCATAATAACTTATAACCCCGCTTACGCCAGCCACTCATGAAAAACATTCACGTCTGTGGTGCAGCTGAAATATTTGCTTTTACAGCAGTTGTACAGAAGCAATTAGCATATTTCATGGCAATTGGCAAATAACACTGCTATGAATGGTGCTCCACACACATACTTCTCTAAACGTGATTGGTGTGATTTCTTTGAGTAGCTTTTGAGGCTTACCAGTGTTAACGGTAAGTGCAATCATAATTAAGAAAAAATTATAGTTCTTAGTTTTGTTGCTGCAGGCCTGGTCTCAATGTATCAGAAGTTTTCACTTGCCTTCACCCTCTGCTTTCACATCTGCTTTACAGATGAAGTGTGTTTACTATTGTACTATAGTTATTGCTTATGGTTAGGAATTAGAACACAAACTTTTGATTAGGTATAAAATCTTTCTATCACTAAAAAATACAGGTTAGAAATCCCATCCTAGAGTAGAGAGTAGAGTTTTTTTTGTTTGTTTTTTTGATGACAAACTTTTTTTCAAATATTTGTTCTTTTTTTGGTGAGAATATAAGAATACATCATCCTTAATTTTTTTTTTTACTTCAGACAATAAATATATTTTTTACCTTTTTAAACTTTTTTTCAAATCAATTATTAAAGATGCCCATTTTCCACAAGTTGATATGATTCTTTAGGGTCTTAATGAAAAGTCTACAATATACTTTGGTTAAAAATTCTCAATGGTAGTGTAAAACAACACACTTTTTACCTTGCCAAAATCAGCACTGCAAAAATCATCCTGTTCTGGTCAAGGCTGCTTTAAATGTTAATGAGCTCTGCTCGCCCCGCCCCTCTCTTCTCTCTGTGGAGTGACGAGCCTGTTTACTTTAGCTGCATTTAGCCGATAAACTTGCTAACTAGCACGTTATTAGGACAGGTGATCGCAAAGATTCATAAAAAAACCCTTATAATCACTTCTGCTGTAAGTGAAGCTGGATCACGAATGATTCGCACAAACATAGACAGATATATGTAGATCGGGAGGCGCATTCCATTCACAAACAAACGTAATCCACTGCATCTTCAGCGGCTCAGATGTTGGGAGTAAATGACGACCACTATGTTAATTTGTATCACATCCAGCAAAACAACACTTCAATCTGAGATATTCTTGTCTAACTTACATCCCTGCTCCAGCATCGAAACAATGGAGGTCGGACTGTTACAGCTGATTTAAGGCAGGTCTGAGGTAAGACACTCGTGTCAATCAGACACACAGACACACTGAGAATGGCTTGATTTGAAAAAGGGGATATTACTTTTACATATTAATTAAAAACAACTGCATGCTACTAAAACTAAACTAAAACTCAACACTTTAACAAATACTAAAATAGCATATAATTAATACTAAAATAACACTAAGGTAAAGTGAGTTCACAGACACAACCACAACCCTAAAACCATACAATGTCAAAAGGACAGAAAGACCTTCTACAGTACATTCCCAATAGTAATAATGAATTAAGCAAGCGAACAAAATGGAGGTGAAATCTCTAGAGTATTCATAATCTCTGTAGAGAGAAAATGATTCCAGTCCTATTTTAGCACATTTTCAATGTCAAACATCAATAACTCCTCCCATCTCCTTTTCAGCAGCCTCTTTTACATATTCATGACTTGCAGGATCAATGAGATGACAGAAAGACTGATGGACAGAAGCAATCGCCTTTAGGACGACAAACACCCTGGAAGCCCTGGAAGTAATTTTGACTGAAAAGTAATGGAGAGATTTAAAATGAAAGAAAATGAAAGAAAATGAGATTCACAAAGCTTGGATAAGTGCTTCACCGCATATTGAAAAACCAAAAGTTCAATTAGTGGCACACAATGAGCAGCTGAATCATCAATTGAATAAACTGTTTTGTAGACTGAGCGTTCAGATCATTTTTATGATTTACATCTGCAAAGTTCAAGCAGGTGGTGTTTACACACATTACCAAACAACACTGTCAGCATTCACTAACAACAACTTCTAAAATCAAGTTAATAAGCTCCTAAAAGAATGAAACTCAGGCAGGAAAACACCTGTTTGGGCGAAGATTTTTAAAGCGTTTGGGGAGACTGGAGGGATTGGAGACACAAGAGCTCTTTCTCTAACAATTCCAGTTAATGGTGGTGGTGTGATGGACATCTGAACACTGGTCTAACGTAATGATTCAGGTTCTGCTACTGCCTAAAATGGAAAAAAGTGGAAATATGTTCTCTAGAAACCCATTCAACTATGCCAGATCAATCCAGACACCTCTGTACAGTGTTATATTACTGACTAGCTCCTCAACGGATCAGTAATCCGCTCAGCATATCCTCACACACATCTCACAGCTCTCATTTCAGTGGCAGCAGAGCTTCTGAGGTTTATGGGTAATGCTAGTATGTGATAAAGTGAGACGGATGTGTTATTAGATTGAGAAGGTGGTTCCTCACTACTGAACAATCTAGCTGAAGTCAGAGGTTTTCATTTATAGCCATTAGCTGGTCCAAACCGGTCTAGATGGTTGATCAGCAGAACTATCACCTGAAAGTCCTAGTTTCAACTAGTCGTTTATTTATACAGAACTTCATTGCGTAGTGTTTCAAAGCAGCTTCACATTAATAAACAGGAAACGGTGTTAATGGCATGAAATGAATCAATTAGCAAACAAATTCAACTGTAAAACAGCTCTTCAGAAGATAATAGTTTTATTATTTAGCTTAATTTAGACAAATTCAATAAAGAATGGAGCTGTAAATGGTAAAATACTCACAATTCCAGCTGAACAGATGCAAGAAATTATTTTAATGTGTAAAAAAAAAAAAAAATCATCTTACTACTTTGTGTAAAGATACAGGGATTGGACAATGAAACTGAAACACTGGCCAATACAGTGTTGGAGGTTTCATGGCTATATCTGCACAGCAAGACTGCACAGTCACCAGATCTGAATATTACTGAGCCACTTTGGGGTGGTTTGGAGGAGCGAGTCAGGAAACGTTTTCTTACACCAGCATCATATAGTGACCTGGCCACTGTTTTGCAAGAGGAGAATCCCTATGGCTACTGTGCTGGATTTTTGTGTCATTCCCAAAATGAAATTATGCTGTATTGGCCGCAAAAGGAGGCCCAATACTAATTGTGGTCTAAAACCAGGTGTTTCAGTTTCTTCGTCCAACCTCTGCAAATTAAATTTTTTCTTTACTGCCATGAAAAGCAACATCATAAACCATACAAGGCTGTACAATTGTACAACAGTTTAATTTGATAACATTTGTTCCTTATATTTGTTAAAGTTTATTAAAAAGGAAATTAATGATTTATTAATCTCATGCACTTTTGTGTTGATAAAGATTGGATGCGGGCAGCGGAATAGGACAAAAGGCCAGAAGATTGGAGGTGAAGTTCTTTTAACTTGAGCGCAGCATTTTTAGAATTCCGTTTCATGCATGAGACGAGTGCAACAGTCAAATGCGTCCATGTTTACATAGAAAAACAATGAAAATGCAGCGCAATCGAATAAAAAGCCTGTGAAGAACTACTACTGTATGTCTGATATTTCATGTTTGCATAATGGCGACAGGCTGAAAGCTGCTGTTCATTGTCTTTAATAATAAGAGTCGACTGGTGTTATACCTTCGGTCATTCTGAATGTGAATTACCTTGACTTTTGAGGGTTTTTTAAAGCATTTTCTTCGTATTATTTCTGAACATATAATATGTATAACACAAGTCTGTACAATATTTAGTTGTTGTTCATGCATCTTTTCGGCAAACATATTTAACAAGTTATTTGTTTAACATTTACATCATGCCACTTCATGTGTGGTACACTTGGAATAGAATTTTCTTTAACTAGAGGGTTAATAAAGAACAAGTTACTTGAATCATGTTGTAGTTACATTTTCAAGTTGACTAGTTAAAAGGTGTAAAAAAAAAATCGAGATTTTACATTTTTTGCCGTATCGCCCAGCCCTACTTTACCGCAACCTTGATTTTTTTGCTTTTTTCAAAGAAAACATTGAACAAACCAAAATATTTTGTGTTAATCAGCATTAAGCCACAAATACTATTGTATAAACTTGTCTTGTACTGAATCCAGAACATTCCTTTAAGCTGGTTAGGTCTGACAGACCATCTCAGACATGCAACAAACCAGCGATCATATTCCAAATACCAGCCTGATCCTCTTCAACTTGTATGACCTAGTTTCCCCCCCCCGGATTTAGAGTTCTGAATCAGATCACCATGAGGCATGCTTTAATTTCCCTCATTGATTCATCACTTTCTTCATTCGCTGTGGCAGTGGGAGTAAGCCTGGCCAGTTTCTTACATCATACACTTGGCATGTCTCGCAGCTCTCCTCTTCAACTCTAAACTAGCCATAAATCTCCAGCGCTCATGCGGCCCCTGACCCCTCCGCATTGTGCCACTGCTAAAAGAGAAGGATAAAAAAAACCCACATGGCTCCTTGAGCACAGCATGAAAGTATCTGAAGCATTGTCCGATGTGACCTCAACAAAAGAGAGCAGCATTTCTATTAAAACGTCATCTCGTGGCAGTTGGCTTTGTAACACAACAAAGCAGACACCTCCTGATGCACTTGGCTAAACCAACAATAGGAGTAAGTCAGAGTGCGATATGATGTATAAGCTCAGCCCTGAACCTAACCGGGATAGTCAATGATGGGAACCACAGCGGAGCAATGTGGGGGGCTGGGAGGGGGAATTTGTGCCCTGCAGGACTCAGATGGGGGAGAAACTAGCATCCATTATTAATGCAAGTCGGCTGCAAGGGGAAATGGATCAAATGTGGCTTTCGGTGAAGCTACTACCTGAATAACATGAATTATTTGTTGTTCATCGTACAAGCTTTGTCCTTTTCGTCCTCCATAAATGTCTTTTTCACACTGTCGGCTACAATCTCATTTCAAAAACTGCTCATTTGGTATCACCTCAGAGACCGAAGAGATTCAGCGCCATATGGAAAGGTAGAGAAACTGCAGAATTAGCATTTCCCAGTATGCGATGCATTTGTAAGAAACACACGGTGTCACGAGCGGAATAATTCAATCACACATTATGGTAAATACCCATAAACATATGGCTGGTTAATGGAGTCCAGGAGACAATTATGCTCTTGAACCCCGCGGAGTGAATGACATGGGCTAAAGGAGCAATGCTGCTACCACAGCACATTTAATTCAATATAGCAAACTAAGGTGTGGTAGATGTGACAGCACATGATGAAGTGACACACAACAGAGAAGGAGAAGGAGGTAGGAAGGGGGTTGATATTGATTGCACTACCTCCAGTCTGAGATCAGCATGAGCTAGCTGGAGATCTCCAGCCCAGCGGCTAGCAGTTTACGGCATGTGCCCCCTGGGACGCGAGCGGACACAAATGAGCCTCAAATGAGTCTCCGTCGGTCACGCCACATATTCCACCTCACCTCCATCCCCCATGCCTTCACATAACAACACATCAAGCGCTGATTGAAATTCAAATAGGAGCAGCGCACGACGGGATAGACATAGCGAGGCATCGCCAAGGTTCTCAGGGGCCCAATACAGCACAGCTCCATAACCACTTAACTACTAGTCAATTTTCCACTGAGATTTTGGAGTGATGTTTGGCGATATGTGATTTCATGGGTGATCAATGCTCTGTATAACATTTCTGGTGAAGAAATCCAAAGCGCAAGTAGGCAACATTCATTTTTTTGTGTTTGCCATTTAGCAGAAACGCACAACCTTAATGGTCACATTTACTTGTTCATTAGCCGAAAGAACTCGCCGGATGAAAATGGACGGCAAAGCTTGAAATTATATTAGGAAAGGTTTACCTTGAGTAATTCAGTTACAAGGGTTCAATAACAACAACCTGAATGAGTTCCAGAGCTCGTCAAGGACCCTAAATCAATTTGTGCACAACAAAGCATTAGAAATGAACGAAGGCTTATATTAGGTAAATCTCATTCTTTAGATCATCACTCCTGGTACACTTAAATGATCCAGACTCTTGGTTCTCTAAAACATTGAAAGAATAAAGAATAAACTGAACATCAGTCCAAAAAAAGAGATATGATTGCTATGAAAGGCTGGTGAATGATAGCAACAAATTTCAAATAACCACTGATTATTTGAAACCATGATAAAATGTAAAGAAAATGTCAGAAAATATGATGAGATTCCAAGTAGTTCCAAAATTCCAGAATCAGATACTTAAGTTCAGGAATCGGATACTTTTTGTAAAATCAAAATTCAGTTCCACCTATCAGGTTCTGTGTGCGCATGAATAATTTATTCAAGAGATTCGTTCACAAACACAGATTCATCCAGTAATGAAACAAGCAAATCTTGATTCATCCATTCATAAATTCCATGAGATTTTGTTTAGTTGTCTAATATTTTTTCTTCAGAATTGTGAGAGAACTACAACCTCCATTAAAAAAAAAAGTCTTAATTTATTCATAATCATGTGGATCTTTTTTGCACACAAAAAGCTCTTAATCAAGTCTAGTTTTTATGTAGCCGCCTGATTTTTATTCATGGTATTCAACAGCAATGAATATTTTTGCAAAAAGAGACACAGAATAAATGTGTTTGATATCTAAATGTTTGAATTAACCACATTAGAATCGAAAACTGGGAATCGATAAGTATTGGAATCGATAAGCAGAATCGGAATCAGAATTGGAATTGGTCAAATTCAAACGGTACCCAATCCTAAGGATTACTATTGCTTAAAATTTGACATTTATGTCACAACAATTTTGCTACATACATGAAAGATACCGAATATCTTGAAACAAGAACAACTGACCTTATAATTTACGTTTTTTGGGCAAAAAAAAAAAACAGGAGAAAACATTCGACCAATAGGAAACCAATTAGTAACACCAAAATATTGAATTTGGCTGACAACCAACAAACCTATGTACTTCGAACCAATTGTAGTAAAGTTTTTCAGCAACTTTCGAACTATGTTTTAGGCCCTCCAAAACTATTTCGAACATAACAGCTTTTTTTCTTTGCTGTTTTCATTTTTGGTTGTCGCATCACTACCAGCAACCATCCAAAACAACCAGAAAAAACACAATAACCCAAGAACAACTATTTAGAGCACATTAGCAACTACATATTAATATGGTTTCTTCAGATAAATAACCAAGCCTCAAAAACAAAACATCAACAGTTTTGCCTGAGAGAACACTTCAATTATTGCAGCGTTGGATCCCTGAGATCAGAATGTTGTTTTTCTGTTAGTTTTGTTGTTCATTTCACAACAAAATTATATTCATGAGCACTAAAGCTCATCCATAGTTCTTACACCAGGGGCTGGACACTGTTTACTGGCTGCAGATAGATGTGTGGCCCAGACTTCCTAATGGCTTCCTGTATTTCACAGAACAGTTTCCTCTCAGGAAATTTTATCAATACAAGCCGCTTCAGCACTGACCCAAAACCACAATACACAAGTCACCTACTTTAATTAAAAGCGATTGAATGCGCTGAAGGCGCGCTTCCACTAAGAGCAATCAAATGAGAAAGAAAGAAACTATATAAAAAATGAATTGAACTGGGATGGGGTTTATTGAACTAGAACCAGAAGTGCGAAAAACTTCATTTAATCTCACATAAGACTGAAAAGACAAATCTTTTTCATATCGCCATATCGCGATCTAATCAAAATAAAAGTGCTGAAAAGCTACTAGGAGAAATTACACGAGGAGAGTCGGCATCATAAAGCCGAATGGAACTTTTGACCTACTGGAGAATATTACACACTCTTTAAATAAATGGGGCATAGAAGAATACGTCTGGAGCCCGTGGGCTCAATGCAGGCTGGCACAAGCGAGTGGTTCTACCCTCATTAGAAATTAATTACCACTGTAGTCAGCGTGGGGCAGCTGTACAGTCACTATGTATCTAAGGCTTTACCCAGGGGGAGCAATTGAACCCCTGACCCCCCTCTTTTCGGCAAGCAATGTGCAACACCACCCTGACCGTGAATTACTGGCCCAGCCATGCTGGGAATGTAGGCAGCAGCAGTAAGATTATGAAGTGGGTTGGGTCGGTTCAGTCCACAGCTCAGTGAAGAGGTTTATTATCTTTTAGGAATTCCTCAGTGAAACTATCTTCTAGCTCAACATGGGCCCCCAAAAACATGCAAAGGGTAATGACTGCGATATCATCTGATTGCAACTGCTAATTATCCAATCATCAAGTTATTGTACACATGATTCTGCTTAATTCAAATGAAGTGGGGCAATTGTGTAAATGTCTAGAGGTGAGAAATGGAAGATAAAAGTAGCATTTTGTCTAATTACCGTAGGTAAAAAAAGATCCCGAAATAGTGGCTTCCTGTAATTGCATTTGATGAACATAATGGGTCTGATACCACTGCTGCAAAATCATGGGTGAATACTATGTCTTCCAAAATTCTCCAATTACTGATAGGTGAGGAACAACAGAAACAGAAAAATATGATTTGTGAATCTCTGATAAAAAGAATCGGAGGACGGTTTTCCCTCTGCTTTGGAAAAAAAGGCTCCTTTAGTCAAGTCAAATATTAAATGTCGATCGTCTCCCAACTAGTTTGTTTCATTTTCGTGTACCTAAATGAAAAGAGGCACATTTGCATAGATCTGTATTAGCGATTACTTATTTCGAGGCCCAAGTGCAATCTGCATAAAGAATTCAGCAGAATGATTTTCAAAGGTAAAACGTGTTAAACTGCTCAGAAACTCTTAATAGTAGCTGTGCGCTTAGTGCTTTAGAATTTTCAAACTTCTGAATCACTAATAAAAAGTTGGATAAAGGGAAAAAATTACATTATTTCAGGGAAATCATTTGACAGAACGATTGTGTAATTCAAAGAGACAGAACATTTAACATCGGATGAAACTGTTGTGAAATAACCGTTTTCTGGAAAACTGTGAAGCTTTCTGTGACTCCACATAGGCATACTTATTCCACAGGTAGTCTGTCAAATATGCCTTTTCATCAGGTTTTTATTTCCATAAAACAGCTCATTAGGCATATATGGTAACAGCTGGCCTCCCTCTAATGATGCCTCCTCCCACACGAACACACTCAGTGGGATCATGTGACACGTGTCCATGGGTCCAGTGCTGGAATGTCAGGCCCACTCTGCAGGTGCTTTTCTGGCTTTATCTTCTTCTCCTGGCTGTTTTTTCTCTAGCTGCATTTATCCATCATAGGGTCAGAGGCCAATTCTTGAGGTCAGGGACCCAGAGCAGCTGGTTTCCATCATTCCCGCTGCTCCTAAACATTGGGAGGAAATTCTTCATATCTCATCTTGCAAGCACTGCAGCTGCAAGACCATCTACAAGTTATAAATGCAACCCTAGAAATCACCCAAACTGTCTTACACCATAACAATGCCCAGAAAATGTACAAATCTACATTACTTTGGGCAGGATGTGAAACACCATAAAAAGGTCAGTAATGCACAGCTCTGCCAGGCTCTCTGACATCTGTTATCTCGTAAGTTTCAGGATTTATAAAGAGCAGATCTTACAATCACAAAAGCAGACCTTTCAGAGACTCATTTCAGTCAAGATACGGTATTCACAGCATATGATGTAACCTAGGCTAATGTAAACAGAGATTCTGTAATCATTTCCATTATGAAATACAAAATTAACATGCAATATAACACATATGTTCAGAAAAGCATCTTAAGAAGCCATTTCTTATTTATTTGTCAAATAAATATTCTGAGAATATTCCACCATTTATGTCCTCTCATGTTGTTCATGAATGTATGATATATTTTCCATAGAACAAGAAAGGAGAAAATATGAAGCTTGTTTTATTTGCTCTTCTCATTTTAATTACAACAAATGGAGACAGAAGCTTGCAAGCTTCAAAATGAACACAAAAGAAACTGCCATAAAAGTGGTCCATACAACTTTTTCTCTATATTCCAAGTCTTCTGAAGACAAATAATAGCTTTGAGTGAGAAACCAATTGAACTTTAGTCAACATTCACTAAAAATCTTGTTCTTTTTTTAAAGCTTAAAAGTTCCAGTTCACATTCATTGTAATATTAAATGTGACCCTGGACCATAAAACAAGTCATTTTATGAAATCTATACATTGTCTGAAAGTAAATAAATAGAAAAAAATAAATAATCCATTGATGTATGGTTTGTTAGGATAGGATAACAATATTTGGCCAAGATACAACTATTTGAAAATCTGGAATCCAAGGGTGCAAAAAAAAAAAAATTCAAAATATTGAGAAAATCGCCTTTAAAGCTGTCCAAATGAAGTTTTTAGCATTGCATATTACTGATCAGAAATTAAGTTTTGATATATTTACAGTAGGACATTTACTAAATGTCTTCATGGAACATGATCTTCACTTAATATCCTAATAATTTTTGGCATAAAAGAAAAATCGATAACTTTGACCCATATTGTATTGACCCGTATTGCTACAAATATACCTGTGCTAATTAAGACTGGTTTTGTGGGGGTCACAAATAAAGAAACCAACAATAAACCAACTTCGTATCTTGCAGAACCAAAAAAGATATATGGATTTTCAACCACCGTCATAATTTTAAGTAACTTATATTAAAACTGTGATTTTCAGTTGAACTATACCTTTAATGATTATTGACACCTGGAAAATACAGGTTACTAATTTACATAAGAAAAAAAATGAGCAAATACTGCACTGTTTAAACTGCGAGTCCCCAGCGTTCCGTTTTTCACACTTCCTTGGTTAAGTAAAGGAAGGAGTGTTTGCTTTTGGAGCAGGCAGGTATGACAAGCCCTTTCCGGACCTTTGCGATAAACCAAAAGCCAACCTCAGGATGGCGCGGCGAGAAGATCTTAAGCATGTCTTGTGCTGCCAAGAGCAACAAGCTGAGTTCAGGCAGACTGGCACTGATACTGAGCCCATTCACAATCCATCTTAAGCGATGCATCTACAGACTACAGCTCTCTGCCACACTGAGGCCTTTTTACAGAGCCGTGAGGGAAGGGCCCCCGCAGTGCCCGTCATCAGCGTTCAAGCAATGTGCAACTACAACAGGGTGCTTCAATCACCTTCAGTGATTTCACAGCTTAGTCCGCCGGAACGCTTGGCACAGATATCAGTTCATGCTGTCGTTACTCACATATAACATTTACCGCTGAGAACCGAGAACCGGGAACCGAATGAAGGGAAATACAGCACAAGTTCGCATGTCAGCAAATTCAGCAGGTGTGTGGAGACTGTAATGACTGGTCCTTTCAGATTTTCGTGATTAAGTGAAATACTACAAAACAGGCCATAAAGAAAACAGACCCCATTTCATGACAGCTCAACTACCAGCACAGGAAGACGGAGAGAGAACAATACTAATTAATATGGTAGTGACTGTGAGCAGCCAAGCTGCCCAGGCACTGTCGGAAAGAAGAACAAAATCTAAACATTCCAAACTAACTGGGTCAGCAATAAATGGGTTTTATTTGGACTGAGCAATGAACAGATCGGTCTTGCACATGGAAAAATGGTTTCCCGCAACTGAGTGCTGATATTTGTTCTAGTTCAGCGTTTGGGATCATTGGTATGGTGCCGACTGTGAAATATGCAGAACAGAACTGTGCAGAACAGAACTCCGGAAGTTGTGGAGAAATCCCACATACAATACAGAATCATCTTTCATATTTTCTAAAGAAAACTGAGCTGTATTTGCTTATGCAAAATTTGCCACCAGAGTGATGCTTAATGGTTACTTGAGTGTTCTGGGTCGCTTAATGGTTCACTATAAAGTCTCTATAAGGGGGCGTTTATGTAACACTGTTTTCAACTAAAAACAAAAAGTATTTTATGTGTTTTGGCTGTTTGACTCATTCTCAGGTTTAAGTTAAAGGGCTAGTCAATTGAAAAATGAATTACTCACCGTCATGATGTTCCAAGACCTTTGTTCATCTTCAGAACACAGATTAAGATATTTTTGATGAAATCCAAAAGCTTTCTAACCCTACAATTACCACGTTCAAGGCCCAGAAAGGTAGTAAGAACATTGTTAGAAATAGTGCAGGTGACATCAGTGTTTCAACATTAGTTTTATGAATTTACAAGAATACATTTTGTGCGTAAAGAAAACCAAAATAGCAGCTTTAATTTAATTTTCCTCTTCCGTGTTAGTCTCCGACATGCATTCACGAGAATACCACTACGCATGTGGTGCTGCTGACGCAGGAGCCGCTGTTTTTTGGGTGATCTAACCCTTTAAGTGATGTACTTGTGTAATGTAAAATTCTAGACGACGCAAATAATTATTGTAAAAACAGGGGGAATGAGTTCTACAGTTAAATATTTAATGTAAGCCAATATATCCAAAACCAAGACTAGATTATTGCATTGGATATGGATTGCATCTGCAAAACAACTAATGCAGAACAAGCTATATTCTGAGAGGTTTGTTCAAATCTGTAATTCTGTGTAAGAGCGATAGATACTGTAAAGCTACTCATAATCTGAGCTATTCAAATAGAGTTTAATATTAGCCTAATTCTGGATTCGCAAGGGTGAACACAATCATACCAAGTGGAAGACACTGCAAAAGGCTTATCAGAACCACTAGCTGGATTTTGCTTCACTTCACCAAGTACAAGCATTTATATCACACATGCATCATAATCTTCTCCAGCTGCTGAGGCTGGCAAGAGACACGGCGGCAAGAATTCACCCGCAAAGAGAGATCCACTGGGAACTGCAACCACTCAGATCCCAAATGAGGGTGTTGACCACCAAACATTCCGTAAGCATGACCATTCCATCGGAATTCCTTCAACAACAACAAAAAGCCATACACTACCTCGTGTGTATTTGCGTAGACTGGTCATTTTCTCAAACGCTACACTAAAATAGTGCACTCAGTAACATAATGATACACTACTGATGGTAATGGCACAGAATTGAGCTGGGCTGGCTTGGATCGTCAGAAATCTTTCCAATAATCTTATACAGCGGAAGCTCACCATCTCAATAATTGGACTCAAATTTTCACAAGTAGCTTTAACCATTCATACCTCAATTTGGAGACCACTAAAAAAGAAATGCTGGTGAACAGTCTATGTGATGTTAAGGCTTCCTGACACAGCCTAGTAAAGGCAAGCTTGGAATGGAATATTTGAGCCTATGTACCACTTACTATATACTGTGCAGAATATACTGTACCATTTTTTTTAAATAATAATTCAAACAGCATGTAGCACTGAACATTTAAAACTGTAGTATGCTAAATCATTGCCATATGATCTCACTACGTGGCATGTATAAACCACTCAGTCATCGAAACAAAAAATGTGCCAGTTCACACAATTTTGAGTCATTTTCGCTGTCTGATCTAATGACAAATCAAGGAGAGATGATATTGACCATCCTTGTAGATAGCAGGAGAAGGCAGACAAGTCAAAAGCACAGCATTCTAGGACACAGTATCCTATGCAGTGTGCTCTGGTTATAACCTCTTCGTTTTGGTAAATGTAATAGGTCATCCTTTCTATTCCTTGCAAATCCATTCTGTATAACATGTTTGAAATAGTACGTACACTGTCCTAAACATACTTTAAACACACTTAGTACAAGGCCAATGAAAGGGTTTGATTTTCTCACAAAGAAACGCAAATTATATGTTGACAAACATCAGGTCAAATTATTTGCCAGCACTTTTGCCGCTAGTGCAATAAACACATAACTCCATCAATCATAATCCATTTACATGCTACTATCAAGCCTTCATTTGCACATTATGCAATTAGCCAAGGGCTCATTGTCCATCTAAATTAATAAAGAACATTGAAGGCTAGATCTCTCAGCTGGAGCTTATTGTGACGCCCTATTTCCAGCGAGATTCAATTGCTGACAATACTTAATTTGTTACAGTGATATTGATCCTCTTTGTTCCCTGACATCTGAAAACATGCAGCTGCAACAGTAATGATGACTTTGGATAATGATTATAATGCACAACGGACAGGCTATTGCACTGACGGGATATTGCCAGAAAAGGCATCCATTTATCTATGATAAAAATGTATTTTTCCACATTCTGAAAACAAGCAAAAAACAACACAGCTTTTACTAAAAGCACTCTGCTGGTACCATGGTCCAGAGATGCCATTAGATATATGCCATGGTACTGAATAATTAAGTAACTCTAGTAAAGAGCAAAAAAAACACAGTGTTACAATTGTTCCTTTTTCGTTAAAAATATATATTTCTAAAATACCAATATATGTAGTGATAACTGTGAGGCACAAAGCTTTCTAATGATCCACTCAAAATGTTCTAGTATGTAGAAGAGGAAAAACTTTGCTAGAATAACACTGTCCTTTTGTTGAGGTCTTGCTTAGGTCTGTGCATTGAATCGCAATGAAGGCCTTTGCGATTGAAGCAGATCTCTTACAGCGCTGAGTGGTTGCAGACAAGGTTGTGAGGGTGTTTATACAGTTTAGCATGATGTTTACATTGTCCGTAGGGAAGCCATCAGCACACAATTCTCTCCCAGCAGGATTATGCAGATAAGATGGGATGTAAAAGGATGCAATGACAACTTTCCAAAAAAAAAAAAAAAACTCTCACATGAAGACATGCCCATTTCCTTTCCAGCACAATGAAAAGTTGGAATGCAGTTATTGGTGAGATGTAGGTCACCTGAACTTTAAAAAACACTTTTGGTTTACATGTGTGTGCTTCAGGACCTCAGAAAACGTGTTTCAAATAAACACATATTTTCGGAAGGGGACCCCACAATTAGTAACTTGAAACTCGCTCTCCGCATGTAGGTCCAATTCTCTGGAATCAATCAAAACTCCCAAAGGAACTCCCTGTTCCCCCCTTAATCTCCTGGTTTTATTACTTTCCAGACAGAGTCTGCCCATTCCACCCAGCCCCCCATTCCTCCCTTTTGTACTGATCTCCAGCAAAGCCTGTGATTTTTTACCACAGCACATTGCTTTTCATGCAGCAGAGCAGCTTTCATCAGCCTCCGCACGCAAGACAGCCCAGCCGCAAACTCCACTAGGGCCTGCTCTCACCGTACGTGATCCCAATAAACAAGCTCACGGATCCAAACTAGTGAAAACACGTTGGCAATACTAATGAAAGAATTAAGTGATTCATCACACAAATTAAATGTGAGCCTTTTCATATTCAATTTGAACATAGATTATGAATGAACTAACAAAAGACTGATTGATTCAATTTCTTAGCTCTGAAGCAAAAATCACAACCACCTTATCTAAAGGCATATTTGCACAGCTGAGCTAAGGCTGCTCTGTGCCGGCTCCATGTTCTGTGCCAGAATGCGATGCAATTGCACATAAAACAGTGCTAAAATAAAACATGGTAGCTCTGACCCAGCTCAGTCCCTGTATTAAAGACACCTCTGATGCCGCATTGGCTCTGAGTAAACAAAATGCAATCTTTAACTTTGCTATTGTGATACTTAATTATTCATATCAGCCCTATTTACCAAATATATTTCAAAGAAATATTTAAAAATTATGAACAGTGTAAATGCAGCATAAACCAGTGTGTATAAATGCACCTTTTTTCAGGTATATGCAGCATCTGTGCTGTCTTTTCAGTGTAAAGACGCCATTATATATCCAAGGAATTGCTTTTGCCCCAGATATGTATTCTTTTTGGTTTCAAGCAGAGGAAAGTAATTCACTTTCACTCTTGAACCCAGAATTGTACAGCCACCAAAATAAACAGGGTAGACGTTCTTCTCAAAATACCATTTTCCTCTTTTCTTTCAAGTGCGCAGTCAAAACAAATACCATGTGTAACTTACGGCTTCTTTAGAAAAAAATAACCACTTTTTGCATGATATGATGCAGATCTATAATTTCTTACAGAGACCATGTCTAAGGGGTATGTGACACTCCAACAGTGCGTGAAAAGCAGTCTTTAAGCTCTGATTTTAAGCCCAGACATGAGGTTATTAGCCTGTAATTACAGAGATTTAATTTACTTCTTTTCCATGAGGCCGGTTTGGTGACTCATTATTTAATAAAGGAATGAGGTTTTTTCTTCAGGTGAAAAATGTTAAGGTGTTAATGCAGATCACACCTTTGCAATTAATGAGCCTTTCCAGAGCAAATATAAAGATTACAAAGCGACATTACACATATGTTTTGATTTATGAGGCAGTCTGAACAGACCGTGTTCGATGAGCTGGACAAAATCCTCGATTCTGTGTTAGTTGCACAAGTTATTAAATGTTAGTCACACATACTCCTTCCTGCACTTACATAAATTTGCACACATTTCACACGTTTGTCACTTTCACGCTAACAGACGGCGGGTCACAACACAGAAAGTTCTAATGCTCTTTAATCTCTGTCTTACCTTTTTCAGCATGGGAAACTGTGATCGTGAGGCAGAAAAGAGAGAGGAGCAGCCGGGCTCCCCGCTCCGCCATCACTTTAAACACAAATAAAAGAAGTGTGAAAAGCCTCGAACACAATCCGTATTTAAAATCCTTCTGATCGCGCGCACGGATCAGTTCAACAGTGTGAACACATCCGGAACGAGTTACTTCCGAAAGTTGCCGAAGGAAACATGAAGCTCGTTGAGCAGAGAGGCACGACCAGCCGGAGAAATGCGCTTTAAAACTTCAACAGGCGACCGAGTATAGTCAAAGTCAATCCATATTTCCGAGATTACACCAACGCCGAGCTGGAGAGGAGCGAAATGCGAGGCGTCAGTGCAGACATAATGTGTAAAGGTGAAGAGAGAGAGAGAGAGACACAGAGAGAGAGAGAGAGAGAGAGCCAGTCCGGACGGTTGGAGATATTTTTCACTGATCTCACAGAGAGAGAAAGAGAACAGCAGGAATTCAGATCGGAACCTGGGAAGACCGGAACTGGATCACAAAGAGATCAGGAGTCATCTCACGTGGCCATCCCAAAAGCCTGGAATGGCTTTAAACGATTTTGCCATCTTGAACAAGTCATTTTTATAGGCTCCTTTGAACAATCTAAGCCTTTAAAGTTTTAAAATTCAAATCCGTATAATGATTTTTGGCATAAAAGAAAAATCTATTATTTTGATCCATATAATGTATTTTTGGCTATTGCTACAAATATACCAGTGCTGCTTAAAACTGGTTTTGTGGTCCAGGGTCACAATTTTTAAAAACGTAAAACCTTATTTAAAAATAGTTAACTAACTAAACTTGTTTTTTTGAACAAATATTTAATAAACTGAACAAATGTTTAATTATTTGATCAATATCTCTGGTGAAACAAACATTAAAGCATCCAGCTAGTTTTTGGGGAAAAACAAACACATTCAATGTCAAAAATTAGTATTTCTAAGTTTGTTAATTATAAACCAAAGTTATGTTGTGCCGTTGTGCCAAACATTCCCATGGGGATGTTATGTTGTTGCCAACCGTCTCTACTCACACTCTTTTCCTATATGATGTTTGCCAAGTAGCATAATTTATCACAGGCTTCCAAATACTATATCAACATGTAACTAACATTCATATTTAAATCTTTTTATAATATCTTTTATGGCAGCGCTTTTTTTAGGATATAAAAATGGAAAAGTCTTCAACACTTCTAACAACTTGACAGAAGCAATGTGGCAAAAATCTGTTCATTCAGCTGCCACTGAAAAATGTAACACACTGTCAGATCTGCTCTGGAAGCACTCATTAGGAAGAGCTCCATCTACTGGCAGATTTACTCAATGAACTGTGGTCCAGAAATGTTATGAAATGGTAATACCGTGGTAGTAAATGATTACCATGTTCATGTGCCACTCTGTTTATGTGCTATTTCAAGGTACTTGAAATGGTACATGTCTGTAAAACATATTATTGCATTGTCGTTTTTTGTTGGTGTAGAATTTTCTTCAGACTGATTTCAGTTTTCTGTTTTGTAAAGGAATGTGAGCAAATTCTTCACTGAAGTTGTTGTGTATATATGGTATATATTTTCATCCTTTGGGTGTGAACAGGATATTAGGGGCATTTCTCACATTAACAATGCACTGTTCACCTCAGTAATATTACATCGCTTTTAATCTGCATCAGTAATTATTATTCAACATTTACCTCTAGTGTATTACACATTATTTTCTGTGGTGAAATTTGCAGCAATGTACAGGATGTACGCATGAGGTGCTGGGTGTTATTTTATGCTAATAGTGATATGGGGTCTCTTACCACTCGCAGCTGAACACGCTACTCTTGATTGTCTTGAACCTTTGGGATCGCCTGAGTGTGTTTCTTATCCCCAAAACAGAGATCCCTTGCTTTCAGCAGGATTTCAACGAGGGCCTCTGTTTGTTCCTGTTTGGACAGACGTGAAAGATGAAAGTTGGAATGATGGACAGAACCGAATTGTAAGTCTGCATGGCTACTTTAGTATTTTTCTCACTTGGTGGCTGAAGGATTAAAGCACTTGGCAGTGAAACTGCTGAGGATTACAGGGATTAATACAGGTTTAGAAAACGCTAGCGGAATTAATCTGATCACTGTAAGCACTGAACCCTATTAATTTAAGGCAGATTATTTGGTTGTGGATGGGAACAGCATATGTCATGCAGACACCAGTGTTTGCTGAATTGTCAGTGTTGCAGCCCACAGACTCATCCTGACTGATGCAGGTTAATATATCTTCACCTTCTACGCCTTTTGTGTTGACATTTCATCTACTCACACAAGTGTTTTCTATGTCACTCTTCTTCTTTCCAAAAAGTTTCCAAGTTCTCCCAAAAATAAAAAGTCTGTCACCATATACTCCAGCATGTCTTTCCAACACTCTATCACATCCAAGATAAAGTCTGAAGAAAAATCATGTTCATGACATTATGTTCCAAGTTTTCTGTATGAGAAACTAATACCATTACTTACATATAATCGCCCTCCCTAGTAAGCTATTCGTTGGATCATTAAGTTTGATGAGCACATTTTACAAAATGTCACGTGAAAAATCATTTCATATGAAAGTTTATTCCATTTCATAATATTTACAACATATAGACACAGACACAGTGGAGACCAAAATTAGAGAACAACCTACAATTTCCTAAATTTCAAGGTCACTGCTTAGTCCTGTTTGTAGTTATATTAACAGAAGTACACTCCTAAAAACAAAGGTGGTTTAAAAGGTCCATTCAGTCAAAGGTTCTTTAAAGAACCATCTCTTTCTTATCTTTTTATAATCTGAAGAAAGATCGCCACAAAGAACCTTTTGTGAAACAAAAAGGTTCTTTGGATGTTGAAGGTTCTTTATGGAACCATTTAGACAAAAAAGGTTCTTCTATGGCATCATGAAGCACCTTTAATTTTAAGAGTGTAGAAGCACGGTTTTTCCTAAAGCAAGCACAATATAAAAACTTTAATCAGATATTTGAAAAAGAACTTACAGATACCTCCAAGTTATTGGGGTTAATCTGGCACATGGTGCTAATTTCCTTAATTACTTGACAAACTCTATTTAACTGGTAGCATTCTTCCAGTTTTCACTGAGATTGCAAGATGGCAGGCTGCTCTGAGGTCACTGAAAGTCTATGACAGGAGGTTGTCCAGGTGAAGGCCAAAGGGATGACCCTTTCAGCCACTGCAAGAGAAGCTGGTCATTTCAAATCTGTGATTTCTCAAATATTGCAAGTTTCCAATGACACTAATTCATTCAAGTCCCCCAAAAAGGCTGGACGTCCACTCAGACAAATGCACAAGAATATGGAGACTTTCAGTGGGGAATTGGTTCAACACTGCAGCTGGAATTGCTCGCCAGTTCAGTGCTGAACCAGGGTAAGGATCTGTCTCAGCATGTTTAAAAGAAGTCGGACTCAGCAGTGACCAAGCCTCTCATCAGCAGAAACCATCAAAAGACTAAGTTCACCTTTGCTGAGGAGCATGTTGTGTGAAGAGAGGACAACTGGTCCAAAGTTCACTTTAGTGATGAAAGCAAGTTTAATTTATTTGTGTCTGATGGGAAATATTTTGTTTGGCGTCAAACTGGGGAAAGCCTGAAGCCCAAGTGCGTAATGTTAGGTTTGGAAGATGTTTTCTGCAGTAGGAGTTGAGTCTTATACAGATACATGGCAGGGTGAATGCAAATGTTTATCAGAATGTCCTTAAGCAGCATGCGGTTCCTTTCCTGCAAGCATCTCGCAATCAGGCTGCAATTTTCATGCAAGACATTGCTCCCGGCACACTGAAAATCCTTGGCGTCAAAGTTATGGTTAAGAAACCCACCACAGTTTCCGAACTATGAAAAGTGGACCAAGATCACAACAGCGCAGTGTGAGAAACTAGTGATGTCCTGCAGCCACAAATGTGCTGAAGTTATTCAAAGCAAGGGCTTTGAATAACAAAACTTCCCATTGATTTCTGACAGCTGTAACCCTCCAAAATTTTAGTTGTAATCTTCTTTCGTGCTACTGTGGTTCTTGATCACTGTGTTTTCCACAAAATAAAGGTTTTTGCTGAAATGCCTATTTTCTTGAACATGTTAGTAGAATTTACAGCTAATATTCCTTCAAATTTTGGGCAATGAAGATTCACAATATTTTAGGAAAAATCAAGTATTTCTAGAATGTTCTCTAATTTTGAATGTTTTTTATTGAAGCAAAAAAGTTAACTAATACCAGCTGGGTCTGTGTGAAAATGAACTTCTCCCTGTACTTACTATTTCACAAATCAATGGCACAAATCATCAATCAATATACAAAAACAATCACTGTACTAAAACTGAAAAGTTTTCATTTGCTTTTTTTTTTAAGCTTTTGCATAAAGCCGACAACACTGTAAAAACGATCCTATTCATATGGATCTGCGAAAGCGATTAAAACGCTGTAATATGCATACCAGGCCAGTAGTTGGTGATGTCACTTTGTAAAGAAACATTACACGCCTGCACACATACCTAGAAAAGAGTTTTTACAATTCCACATTTTTATAGTTTACACAGATGATTATGGTATTGTTTTCAAAAACGTGCATTTTGAAACTTATTTTTAAAGTTTGTGTTTTCAGGTCCGTAAAGTGCTGTTGTTGTGTAAATAAATGGCCAAAATGCATAAAACGTTTTCCATTTTTAGCTAAGACATGACGTCATGTAAACTCTCCTAATGGGTTTTAGCTGGATCAAATGCAATCAGGCCTGATTACTACCAGCCCTGTTCAATTAAATCAACACTTAAATACTAACTTTTTGCATGAAGTTTGTTAAAAAGTTTTACCCAGTAACACTATACCAAAGGTGAACGAAATTCCAGAAATGATGAGAAAGGTGAATGACATAAATTAGTCTGGGAAGAGCTACAAAGCTATCTCAATGGATTTTGGACTCCAAAGAACCACAATGAAAGCTATTACTTCCAAATGGAAAAAAAAACTCTGCACAGTAGCAAACCTTCCCAGAACTGGCCGACCTTTCAATATTCCACAGTGACAACTCATCCAGAAAGTCACAAAAGCCCCAAGGACAACATCGAAGGAGCTGCAGGCCTTTCTTGCATCAGAAAAAAATCTCTGTTCATGACTCTACTATCTGAAAGACACTGGGGAAAAAATGGAAAAGCAGCAAGGTAAAAACAATGGCTAACCCAGAAAAACATTAAGGCTTATCTAAATCGCCAAAACACACCTTGATAATCCTCAAACTTTTTTAGGAGAATGTTTTGTGAACTGATGAGCCTAATGTGGAATGTTTTGAAGACTGGTGTCCCATTACATCTAATGTAAATCCAAACACAGAATTCTGCATATTTACAAACATACATACATATATACATACATATGCATAGGGTAGACCGGGTACAGTTGGTACACTTTTTGCTTTTTCTGTTACCACACCAAAACTAGCGACCGAAAAGAAGTGATTTTTCATAGGACATTTCTTGTCTACTAAAACTTGTCTATGAATAATTATTAACATCCATAAGTAGGTCATATTTTCCACAATTAGCTCATAAACACAAGAAGCTTTTTTTGACATGGGTACAGTTGGAACAGTACCCGGGTACAGTTGACACACCCATCCGTAATGCTGTAAAGCTGCCTAACCAACTCATTGCAAATGCAAAATACCTTTAAAAACGAGAATTCAACAGTTTTTATTTTCATCCAGCATTTTATTTGGTTATTTGTTTAGTTAAAAGTAGTTTATTTGTAAAATATTGTACAGTAATGCCTAATAGCGATACAATATTTCATTTCAGTTCATCATTTTAGTAACAGTTGAAAGGTTGAGTACAGTAAAACAGTACAAAAAACACTCAACAACTGCAAACAGCAATAACATGCAAACAATAACCTAATAAATATAATAACAATAAACAAAATAAATGATACATTGTGTCACATTTCTCCAGATTTTACAATGACCTTGCATGACAAAGTCATGCAATATGTCAGTTTTTAGAGCACAGAATAAGGTTTACAAAAATGTAAGTGAACCTTAACAGTCATGTAAGGATGAGAAGTTGTTCAGTGTGGAATGTACATGGTGAAATGAAAAATTTACCTTAGAAAAAAAACCGTTCACCTATATCTTCGAACTGAAGAAGTGCATGTACTTCAAAATTTCTATGTTCGAAGAGGACGTTAAGGTGTTTCAAATGTACCCCTGTACCAACTGCACCCGGTCTACCCTACATTCATTCATACATACATACATAAACCTACCTATAACCTATAGTCAAGAATGGCAGTGGTAGTGTGCTGGTGTAGAGATGCTTTGCTGCTTCAGGGTCTGGACAACTTGAAATAATTGAGGGAAACATGAATTCTGCTTTCTACCAGAAAATCCTAAAGAAAAATGTCTGGCCTTCAATCTGTAAGGTGAAGTTCAAGTGTAACTAGATTATGCAGTTCATGCTTGAAATGTGCTCTAATGTAGCTGAACTAAAGCAGTTCTGCAAATAAGAGTGGGCCAAAATCTCCAGCTATAAGAAGCATTTAGAAATTATTGCTGCTAAAAGTGCCACAACAAGATTTTAAGTTTAGGGGGCAATTAATTTTGCACATGCATAATAGGTGTTGGACAACATTTATTGTTTGCACATTAAAAATGTACTAATTAAAATGCACATTAAAAATGCTGTAATATGAATGCCACACTAATAGTTGGCTATGTCACTTCAATTCTGTACATAATATGCATGTGCTTACACTTGTTTTTTGTAGTTTACACAAAGTAGTTTAGATGTATATTTGCATTTCTATTATGGTTTTGGGTCCCACTTTGTATTAGGCAGCCTTAACTACAATGTGGGCCAAAAAAAAAATAAACACAATGTACTTACAGTGTTCATATTGTATTGCAAAACATTTTTGCTGCTATTGAGGTGGGATACGGGTAAGGTTAGGGATAGGTTTGGTGGTATACCCATTACCGGTAGGTTTAAGGTGTAAGGGATGGGCAACAGTGCAACTATAAATGTACACTGTAAAAAAATAATTTGTTGATTCAGCTTAAAATAATTTGTTACCTGGCTGAACTTAAAATTTTAAGGCAGCAGGGTAACAAATTATTTTAAGCTGACTCAACAAATTGTGTTTTTTGTTTTTTTACAGTGTACTTACAGACATTAGTTAATGATGTCATTACATGTAGATATTTTTAAATATAAGTACAATGTAAAAACATGCGTGTACACAATAAGTGCATTGTATAAAATGATTAATTTAAATGTAAGTACATAGTAGTTAAGGCCACCTAATACAAAGTGGGACCAGTCTGTGTTTGTATCTAATATTCCCAATCTAATACACCAAAGATTCCTCTCAGGAGGTTGCAGGTGGTAAATTCCCTTTGGAGTGGCACTCAAAAGCATGCTGCAACATGGCAGTGGTTTTGACACAAATCCCTTTGCTTCTCAGGGTGGCTTATGAATATGATCTCAGAAGAACAGAACTTTCCAAACAGTAAATCCTTAAATTTGTCTTAACTTGAAAGCATTTCAAAGCAGAGAACAGTTAATTTGGGTAGAAGATTAAAAAATCAGAAATGCAGAGAGCAGAGACTAATGATCTGAAGTGGGTCGGCCATCTTTCACCCCACCGGGGGGGCTTAGTATGTGGAGGCTGACTTGTCCCACAGCACAGCGGGGGAGCCATACCAAGATGGAATGCCCTAAAATTGCCTGCCACAAATTCAGAACAAATTCTAGATGTCTTGTACATCACATGGACAAACCCTCTTAGAGTTTGTAAGGGGAAAACAGCTATAGCACGCTTGAAACGATTGTGGTTAATTTCACAGAAGTTAGTGTTATTGATAGACAACATAATAACAAAGTAGAAAGAAACAATGCTGCACTTTATTTCAAATATATACAATAGAAATGATTGATTAGCTTTTCAACATAATTGAATAATGATGTAAAAGACTTTAATATAAGAGTTCTATGCACATAAAGTAAGCACAATGAAACAGCACTTCAACACACAGCTCTTTAATTTCGAAAGACTAAAATGGCCACATTTCCACATTCTCCCCGCCTGAGCTTGTGTGGTTAAGAGCTTTCTTCCCGCCAGAGGAGGTGGGCTGTTGTTGTTGGAATGAGTGTGATCACTTATAGGGGTTCTTTCAATCGCAGTGACCGCCTGAACTTGCAGGACTTACAACAGAGAGGGAATATGAAAAACCCAAATGTTTATCTCACACTTGTTTTAAAACCAATTTGAATCATGAATCTTTCTGCCTGACAAGCACGCAATCAATATCTTGAGCATTTGATAAGAAAATCCAACTCCACATCTTATTTATTCCACATCTTGCACAGAGGATTCCCTTCTGTGATAGAAAATTGGATCGTATGTTGAGTATTGGATCTATCTGTCTGTCTATCTATCTATCTATCTATCTATCTATCTATCTATCTATCTATCTATCTATGTTTGCATGTACTGTAAAATAAAAAAACATCCATTAAAAGGGTCTTAATGGAAAGATAAAAGCTGTGAGAAAAACTGAGAGGAAATGTGGGGGTGATTATGTTTTTTAAATTATTATGTGCAATCATACATTGTAACAATCAGTTTAGCAAAGTCATATGCATATTCATGTACTCTGTTTTTCTGTTTTTCTTGAAGAAGTCATTGACCTTGGACTCTCTGAAACTGTGTCTTTCACTTCACTGGCCATTATTTATGTTTATTTATACATGTTCTTGGCAAAAGCTTGCTTGCCAAAGTAAATTATCAGCAAACGCAGATACTGTGTTGTGTGTAAGTATCCAAGTCAAGTATATGGATGAAAAAATGCTAGTGGGGCTGGAGTTGGGAAATTAGAAAGACATAAAGTGAAGGAAAGATGTGAAAGACATGAACTACCAAGAATTACACAAGATGTTGGAAAAGTTAAGAGATGGGGAAATAATGAAAATGAGTCGATTTTAGTCCCTTGGTAGAGAAGGAGATGAAAGAGTCTTGGTAATACTTGGGTTCCAGATGTTTATGCAATAGGAAACCAAACTAAATCGAATTGTCAGAACCCACATTATGCTTGATAATAAATCTACTGTCACCGTGTAAACATTCATATTCCCAGTGTGATGGATCTCCCAGATGCGCGTTCTGCTTGCCATCAATACTGTAAACACTGTGAATGATTCACTGTAAACAACCTGACTAACAAATCCAAATATTCTGCAAGAGAAATGTTGATCAGTCTCAACAGATTGTGAATTTCAAAACATAAGAATGAGTGTGATAATCTGTTCTACTAAGAGGAATTTGTACTGAAGTAAGTCAGGAGAAAGGAATTGCCCTTTAGTGTTTTAAAATAATATCATGAACGGAGAATACATTTACCTCATCTATACAATTTCGTATAGATCACTTTAAAAGGGTTTCAGAGTTTTGCTGTGGAAAAGGAACCTACTGAGGATTTAGATTTGAGCAAACTTCCTTGAACAATGGAATGCTGTTATCAGGTTAGATTACTTGAGCACACACTGAGTGTTTTAGACCCACCTGCTCTAGTGATAAACTGAGTTAATGCATGTTGACAAATGTCAGCTTTATCAGACTCATTTCCTTGAAATCCATTTCAGGATATCTGATCCTTTATTTTCTCCTAGGCACTTGACTTGAAATTTCAAGGATGCATTTAGATTTTTGAGTTCTCTTAATGATTCTCTTAATTGTTGTCTAGTTACACTGCTTTGTCAGTTTAAATTTGTTTGTTCACTATCCACCTTATTTTTCAGCAGAAGTAAGCTGTTTCTGGTAATGTGTGAGACTTCCAGTTCATAAGCCGGCGAAATAACGAAAAGAATTACGAATTGCAGTAAACGGTAAAACTGTTTGCACTACAAACCAGTGTGTTCATAATTAAGGTAATACATTAAAATAATACAGTAAGACACACCAGTTTGCAATATCAGGCAGCAAAAGGAGTTGTATTGTACAGCTAAAAACAGCTGGAAGTGGATGACACCGAAAGCCAGACACATTAAATTTACACACAGCCGTGCCCACTCTTATGGGGAAAATAAGGTGAATAGTTTACACCTGGTCACTTTATGCATGTTCTCTAAGATTCTCTAAGATTAATTTAAATCTGATTGCTCAAACCACATCAGGAGGTGGTCTGGGATGCATTCCAGATGAAACTGGACAAGTGTAAATGGATCTGGTTGTTCAAGCCACATATATAAAGTTTACTCCTCCCAAAATGTAAAGAAAAAAAGAAAATGAATGTGTGAGAACGTGTTATAGGCTAAAACTACAGCCAGAAATTTACTTTTACTGCACTAAAATAAATATTTAGCAATGTCTTCAAAAGATTTTTGAATTTTGGCACACTTTTTTCTCTATATAGTGTTGATGTGGCAACTAGTAATTAGTGTAAATTTGGTTATGCTAACATGTGTGGAAATATTTAAACCACGTGTGTTATAACTAACCCCGCGCCCCCTTTTATGTCATGTTAGCGTAGTCAGATATGGCAGTGCTAATACAACAGGCATCGCTGCGGATGAGTAGCTGAGTAACTGACGTGCAAACTGCTGCAAATTAAACTGAAAGTAAGTCGCAGATGCTCACCACACAATCATCTTCATTAAAAGTAGTAAGACTGAATTATTTTACGAGTGCAAGGCCGCTCTTTGTCCTGTAGCGGTTGATCTTGAAATTAGCTGATGGTGCATAAAATGCAGCGCATATCCGTTGATTTTGTTGATGCGAACTTTAACGTTAAATTTGTAGGTCTATATAGCACAGGAATTCAGGATTGGATTTATATCTGTTTTGCGGAGACACATTTACGTGGCCAAGTGTAAATGGAACTGTTTTAACAAATCACATAGTTACCCCATCAGAGAAAATGCATTTAGTGACCAGGTGTAAACAGGCCCTATAAATGTAAAATGCCTCAAAATTCACAAGACAACTGCAGTTAGCTTGTTAAAAATATGAGCTTTTAACATCACAACACAACAAATATTGAAAAGAATAATGAAACAATAAAGTCAGCAAACAGCAAAAGTATAATCAACAGTAACCCTTCTAATTAATTCATGCTGCAATGCGTGTTGAGAGCTTAACATTTCAGCAATGTTGCTTAAATTCCTTGTTCAGATAACTGTGGTGCACAAGTTGCGACAACACATTCTCACTCACATGGCGTCATATGGTTAGGACCCTTTGGCATCAGCTTTGACCACTGGGTACCCCTTTAGCGTCATTTTTCAACATGCAGGGTCCAACGCAAAAGGCACTGGGAATTATATATTGGGTAATAATATTGCTATTATTGCATATATGTTGGGGTGTGATTTTTCAAAATAAACAGTCACAACAGTTTTATTTATATTACACCATTTACACATTTATAAGCAAGTAACCCAACTCCTGCCCCTAAACCTACCATTTGTCAATAAAACACAAGATATAACAGGTAGATATAACTATAGTCATAATTTATTTAAAAAATATTCCAAGTCTTCCGAGGCAAAATGACTGATTTTTAAGAGGAATCAACGTGATCACCATCTCCGTCTGCCGTAAAGCTCATCCTGTGTGCCGCAGTCTGTGCGCAAATTCAAAAAATGCTGCCAGAAGAAGCTTTTCATCAACCTTGGTTGTGAAATGCTATTGGCTCTTGTGTGTCTCCTGATCAATCGCGTCATGCTATGGGTGTGTCGTTTTGAATGAGATGTGAGCATGTCAGTGGAGTGGGATTATTTTCAGCGATTAAGGCCTTATGTTTTATCAGAGACTATAGAAATACGGTTCACTCCTATATTTACGAATGGGAGAAACTGCATCGCGCAATATGGTGGAATAGTCCCACCTTCTAAATGAAAGAGCCAGTCGCTGATTGGTAAAGCCATTATGTCCATTAGAAGGTCTGGTTCCCATAGAAACCTGAGGCTAGACCAACCAATGCACATGTGCAGTCATAAGCACGTTATGACTGTGCATGCACATTGGCTGGTCTAGCTTGAAATAGAAGCATTTTAAACACTATTTGAGCATAAGAAACAACATTAAAGGGGCAGTTTATTTCAGATTTTGTTGCCAATTTAAATTATTTAGTTTAATTGCGCGTTCAGCAAGCCATTTTTGAGATTTCAGACTTCCCTCTGTAACACTTTATTTTGCTAGTCCACTTTAGACGTTCTACTAACAGTAAGTAACTTTGCAACTGCATGTCAACTAGTCGTTAGAGTATTAGTAGACTGTCTGCTTAATATCTTCTAACATTCTTCTAAACTTTGCAAGTAAATGTCAACTTATTCTACTAAACCTAAACCTAACCTAACAGTCTGCTTTGAGAGTTAGTAGCCATGTAGTTGCAAATTAATGAGAATTAGTTGACATGTAGTTGCAAAGTTACTTATAGTTAGTAGAATGTCTAAAGTGGACTATCAAAATAAAGTGTTACCCTTTGGTTTTGCTCTCTTCTTCGCATAAAGATATCGTATGTCTTCAGAAGTCTTGAAATGCAACAGGACTTGTTTGTAATGCTATACTGCTTGTTTATGGTCAGTTTTTGTAATAAATACCTGTGACTGTACTTATATTTGCCTGTTATGTGTTTTATATGGTTCAGAAGTACGTTTAGGGTAGGAGTGGGGTTAGGTGCTCCAATGAAAGTATAAATTTATATACAGAGTTCTGGCATGAAACTCTAGATGGCGCAATCCCGATAGGTCTAACTCAATCTGACCTAATGAGATCATTATCACATGGCACAGCTGATTGGTTCTTTCCTGTATCAGTAGCCAATGAGCTCAACATTCAAATACATGACTAGTGCTAGCTGTAAGCAGTTTTGCAGCATGCTTTAGAAACCCTCCACCTTCTCCAGCTCCACCTGTATAGATCTGCTATGAGGTGATTCATGTATGCTATAGGGGTTATTCATATATGTTATATGTGCAGCAGCAATATTTCTTACAAGCTCACAGCAACATGTTGTGGATGTATTGGCAGTAGCAAGTCTCTGTACTTGCTCTGCCACAGCAGCAGTGTAGCAGATCTATTACATTTACATTGTCATGTACATCACCATGCCAATCCCTCTGAGAGTTGTCATGACAGAAATACAATTCTTGCTATTTTTGTGCATGCAAACCATTAAATTAACACAAACAACTGAAAGCAAATGAAGGACCCTGCACATCGAAAGGTGACACTAAAAGGATATTACCCCAGTGCGTCAAAAAATGACGCTAAAGGGGTTCCTAGAGCATTAAAAAGCGACCAAAGGGGTCCTGACCAAGCGTCAATATGTGACGAGTTGGGAGTGAGAACTTGTTGGATAATTCTGTTGGTCTAACATGGGATTTTGTGTAATGACAAATAATTAACTTTAGTAATACTCTAAGTCAGTGTTTCTCAAACTTTTTATACCAAGTACCACCTCAGAAAATATTTGGCTCTCCAAGTACCACCATGATGACCAACATTAAAATACAGTAACGTAGTAGGTCTAACTCTTCAGCTACAGCTCTGCACAGTTCAAAAACTAGGCAGATTTATTCCTAATAAGAAAATAAGAATATTTATTGTTGTCAGCTACTTTAACATTGCAAATACACAGTTTGAATATTAACACTGCACTGTGCTTACATACAGGTAAATAAAAAACTTAAATAATGAGTCCATTAAAATGTGTTGTACCTAAAAGTTAAACAAAAACTGTACTGTATTTAAATCTAAAAAAAAAAAAACTTTACTCAAAGATTAAATTAAAATCGACTGTGTTTTAACGTTAATTTATATTTAATTGAGTAATTCCTCTGCGTACCACACTTTGAGAATCACTGCTTGAAGTATTTGTAATTCAAAAGATCTGATAAATGGGAAAATTCATGTATTTTGGCAAATATGGAAGATTTGTTAGAATGTTATGAATGTGTGTAGCCTACATCCAGTGAGATCCAGCCTATAGATTTCATAGTCATTTGCGTAAATGCATTTTTTCATATATATAGTATAACAATTGTCTAATCAGAAAAAATATAGGCAGGGCATTATCTTGAGAGAAGACAATTTGTTGCCAGCTGCCTCAAGCTTAACAGTTCAGAAATAGCACATCTGTTTGCAGCTGTGACTGATGGTCAGGGGGAAAAACACTTTATTCAATCACTATATAATTACAGATCCACCTGAATGCATTGATGCATTTATGCACTTGTGTTCATGTTGTATCACTGAAGGCGTCTGACACTTCGATCCCTGTCAAGATTTCTGAAAATAGATCAATGTTTAACCAAGCTTTAACCAACACAATTCAATATTTATTAATATGTAAAGATTTCAGTATAGCAGAATAGTAACATACTTTATGTTTTAGTGTTTTAGTTATTTTAGTACGTCAAAATACACCAAATGAAAATATGAAATGTTGCCATTGCAACTAACTGAAATAAAATAAATATATGTATGTTTGATTATATAAAATTGTTAATCCATTGCTAATTTCACAGACACCTCTTTATAAGAATGAGTTTTGACAAGAGAGCAATTTATGCAGAAAGCATAAAATTAGCTCATACATGTAAGTTAAACTAAATAATATTATGTGCATTGAACTCTCCTTGTCCTTCTCCATAGGCACCAGTAACTGTTTTCATTCTTTCTCATTTTTACATTGTTATTTTTTTTTTTAACATATTGGAATAATGTGTTTTATTGGCTGTTGTGAATGTAAGACAGGGTATGGATGGGAGGCGCAGTAGGGATTGGTGTTGGCATGACATATGGGCTTCCTCTGCTAGAGCTCCTCCAGTTCTACTGAACAGGTGTAACAGCAATTTACTGGCGGGGACAGCTCAACAATAATTTGATGAGCACCAACTGGCAGCGGTCCCTCATCGCTGGGTCTCAGAGCCAGAATATACATCGCTCTGCCAGCCGAGGCACGATGCCACAGTACCAAAGGCAATGCCAACATCCTCATAAATGTTGTGTTATGAGTTCATGCATTCTCATGCTGTAATGAGGGTCTAAAACAAAGTTTCTTGGATGCTGATATGTACATAATGATGTAATTGTTTGATTCTAGACTACAGTTGTCATTTTCCTCTTGTTAAGCCACTCCTGAACTACAGACAATGTCAGAGGCATCTTACCTGGGCCAAGGAGAAGTGGCCCAGGGGTCCAAAGTCCTCTTTTCATATGAGAGCAAGTTTTGTATTTCTTTTGGAAACCAAGGTCCTAGAGTCTGGAGGAAGGGTGGAGAAGCTCATAGCCCAAGTTGCTTGAAGTCCAGTGTTAAGTTTTATCAGTCTGTGATGATTTGGGGTGCAGTGTCATCTGCTGTGTTTTTTTAAAAACCAAAGTCACTGCACCCATTTACCAAGACATTTTAGAGCACTTCATGCTTCCTTCTGCTGACAAGCTTTTTAAAGATGCTAATTTCATTTTCCAGCAGGATTTGGCACCTGCCCACACTGCCAAAAGCACCAAAAGTTGGTTAAATGACCATGGTGTTGGTGTGCTTCACTTGCCAGCAAACTCACCAGACCTGAACCCCATAGAGAATCTATGGGGTACTGTCAAAAGGAAAATGAGAAACAAGAGACCAAAAAATGCAGATGAGCTGAAGGTCACTGTCAAAGAAACCTGGGCTTCCATACCACCTCAGCAGTGCCACAGACTGCTCACCTCCATGTCACGCCGAATTGAGGCAGTAATTAAAGCAAAAGGAGCCCCTACCAAATATTAAGTACATATACAGTAAATGAACATACTTTCCAGAAGGCCAACAATTCACTAAAATGTTTTTTTTATTGGTCTTATGAAGTATTCTAATTTGTTGAGATTGAATTTATTTAATACACGAGTTGAATTAGTGAAATAAATGAACTTTTCCATGACATTCTAATTTACTGAGATGCACCTGCAGTAAGAAATTAAATTAAATGAAATGTGGAGGATGTTAACTGTGACTAGATGATTGACAGGGCACTTTAAACAGTGACAGAAGTACAGTATAATAGTTGTAGTAGAGCCTTCTAGACTAACCGCAGCACTGATACTTTTTTTAGTAGTAGTATTTCAAAGCTCTTCTTCCACACACTCTAATGTACTTTCTTCACTAATAGAGTAGCCTACATACTATTCAACAACCATTTGCCCATAAATGGTAAGCCAAATTATCTTCCTACATGTAAAAAAATCTGCATTCTTATTGGTGGAATCAGTTATTCAATCTTTTAAATAACGAGCCCCTCTCCCAAAGTGCTCCTCTTCCATTTTCTCTGTCCAATTTATTCTGCCCATCATTTGTACTGTGTAAGTCAGAGAGAGAGGCTGTAATAAAGCAGGCTGTTCGTATTCCACAGGCAGAGCGATTGCAGGTAGCAGACAAAACCAATCACCATAATGTGTTATTCATCACCTCAGAGCTGTTCAGCGCAAGGCCACAGCGTGATAGAGACACACACCTGATACACACGCATGCATGCATAGACACGTACAGACGCATGCATGGCCTTCTAGCCTAACTGCAGCACTGATACTTTTTTTTCTAAATCCAGCACATTTTTTAGTTTTCACAGCGGTTGTCCAATTTGGCACAGTGCTCACATTTTTTCCTCAACAGAATGGTGAGTGATTTTATAACAAGCTTTGTAGAAAGAATAATTAGGCACCCAAGGTATAACATAGCTAATTATGTATGCACTGCAACAATGTGACTTGGAAAAGTGAACATACAGGCTTCAATCTAGTAAACACATGAATAAAGTAATTATTCACAATCACGATGCTCCTTTTACTTTCTGTCTGTGGTAATTTCATGGAAAATTTACAGAGCAATTTGGAAAACTTTTGAACTAGAAATGAAAAGCTTTTATTTTATTTAAAAATATATATTTTTTATTTTTAGTTCTGTTCTGCAACACATAGGTCAAGTCTGTCACCCTCAGTATAAATAAAAGCAATTTCACTCTTGTCATAAATCTGTTTGGAAAGTTCTATCTGCTGGTTCCATCTAATTAAGTTCGCGACCTTGGATTTTCAGCAGAGGGAGCTCTTCCTCCCGAGGGTTTAATAAAGCACATCGAGGATGTTTACATCTGATACTTCCCAAGTTGATAGTGGGAATAAAGTATTAGCATAATGAGAAAGATGTAATCTTTGAAAAGTCATCTTAAGGACAGATAATGCTGGTGTAACTCTTTCCTTGTGTGAATGTTTATTTATACTTTTGAGGCCTAAACTTAGACCATAAAATAGAAATGAGATCCTATTAATACTGCAAGCTAATCGGCTGTACTTTCTCTCCACTCCACCATCCCATGTACTGATCTGGGCTGTGTTTCCCAAAAGCATTGTTAGCTAACTATGGTCACAAGTTCCACTGAACTCTGTTTGTAACAATGGAATATGTGAGCATGGTTGCTTTTGAGAAGCGCACTTCTGGATTGTGTTTCCCAAAACCATTGTTAGTCTATTAAGGTTGCAAGGTTGCTCTATTGTTATTAACAGTTCTAATGAACATTCACAAAGAGCATCACGAACTTACATGGTTGGAACTACAGCTCTCAACCTTTGTTATATATTTTAGTGTATAAACAAACAGCACCCCTAAGACCAGAAGCATTGTTAACCAACTATGGTCGCTAGTTCTGTCATTATCAACACAGTTCAAGCGTTTCCCGAAATCCACAGTCCCAACAAACATTCATAAACAACAGCACAAAGTTGTGGTGAGAATGCAATCGCTTCAGTTCAAGGGGCACGTGAACAGATTATCTCTTCCTATTTACTACTAGTTATAGCATGAAATAAACATAAATGAACATTAGAGTTAGGTTGGTTACACTTTACTTTAAAGTGTCCTTGTTGTAGTGTAATTATACATTTAAGTACTGAGTAATATTAATTAACTATATGTACTTACTGTATGGCTAGGGTTAGGATTAGAGTTTGTCTCAAGGTTGCTTGCATGTTATTACACATAATTTATTGTTATTATAGTACACTCTAAAAAGAGCTGGGTTAAAAACAACCTAACTTGGGTTATTTGGCAACCCAGTGCTGGGTAAATATTGGACAAAACACATGCTGGGTTATTTTGACCCAGCTGGTTGGGTTAAATGTTTTTACTAAACATGCTGGGATATTTTATTTAAGTCAACTATTGTTTCAAAATTATTTTATTGCTGCCTTAAAATGGGCTGGAACTTATAAAAAACACATGCAGAATTACTAGAGGCAACAGCAAAAATCAAAAGATGAACATTTATTATTAAGCAAGAGCACATGGACAAAACACAAGACAAACTGAATTTATTTGGCTAAATACAGCATAGTTTAACAAGCATTTTAGACATACAAAAATGTAAAATTTAAAAGTAGCATTTTAATTTTAGTGTATTCAACCATTCTCTGTAATCGCTTTTTACAGAAATAGCACCAATTCTCGTGCCAGTGTGTCGCTGGTGAAGGGCTGCTGTTCGCCGGGGTAACTGTGAAGTTCAGACTGTGGCCTCGCATTTCACTCGTAGCTGAAAGATGCCATGACTGACTCCAAAACATGCACATAAACGAACAGTACTGACATTAGAAAACATATTTAACAGCAAATTAAATTAAAATCCATGTATTTTATGCAAGGCAAAAGGCATTTCCATCATGCGAAGCGACTGCTGCTGATGCAGCTGACTGACATCTCGTCCTTATGTTGCGCTGCATAAAATAATACAATTTACAGCAAAGCAAAGATGTTATAAATAAAATAAAATGTATACAAACCTTGTAGAAATGCACCAAATCGGCGGCGCTGAGAACCGCTCTCTCCCGTAGAGGACTCAAAAAGCCCATGCTCTGACTGTAACTCAGCAGCTGGGTTCTTTCATCAGAGACAGGCTTAACCCAATTCAGTAGAAAAAAATAACCCAGCGTTAAAAATGACCCAGCAGCTTAGTTACAGAAAAACTACCCAGCACCTGAGTAAAAAAAATATTAAAAATAACCCAATAAAATGATCCAACAAGAACCCAGCATAATGTGTTTTTCGAATCACCAAGCATGAAAGCATGTTCTAGTACATCCCAAAACAAAATCAAGACTTTGTAAAAGAGCATAATAGGATCCCTTTAAAAAAATAACCCAGCATTTTTTTATAGTGTAGTAAGTACATGTAACATGAGTAACAAGAACACCTCAAAATAAAGTGCTGTCTCTGCCACGGAAAGACAATACACCATATATTCCACTGACGTTAATCTAACTCTCCTGTTTAGGTTGTTTGTCGGACAAAATGGCAGATTTGGCATTACGATTGCTTAGATTTGCCATACAAATTTTATTGTATTTCTTTTAGTTTGCTAAAAAAAAATTAAAGCACCGTTTTTTGAAGAGCACACTTATGCGTCCATGCTCTTGTACAATGGTAAACCCCAGAGTGATGTAAGGAAGCACAAAATAACAGAGAACAAAAACAGCAAAGCAGATGTAAGATTATTTACAGCAATAATCTAACATTATTTTGATCTCAAACTGATTAACAGTTATCTCCACCACCTGCTTGATGTCACTAATGACAGTTGTAACCAAGTTGGTTCAAGTGACAAATGTGCAACGAACTTGCTATGTTTTCTGGAGACGTGACTAGCTACTAGTTTCTCCAAGAAAGCAGTAAATGGTAGTTAAGCAGCCTGCGAAATGCACCCCTGACTTCTTTTGTCATTTTCAGATCAGCAGATCAACCAGACAGTGGTGGGTGGAGTTATTGTAAATAGCCTTTGCCAGCAGAACTTAGTTGCACTCATTATGATGAATTATTCTTTTCTATACCTTGTAACAACAATTGTCTGATTTGTTTACATTTTTAGGGAATGTTAGGAGAAAAAAACTAAATATCTAAATAATTTTTTGTATCATTTGAAATTCTAGTTGAGTTTTGTCAACTCTTCACATTTGAAAACGAAAAGAATAGGCAATTTGTTGAAGCATGCTTAACGTACAATACCTCTGCTTGACCCTGTGGAGAAATTAAACAATGCATTCATTACATTCAGCTGCAGCAGGGCTGGAGAGACAGCATGGAAACTGTAAACATCTATCATTAGAGCTCTGCAAACAAACTCTGAACTCCGAAAGCAGATTCCACAGGCTTTTCAGGGAACATCTAATGAAACTAAATCCAGGGCTCTGCTTCTATCCCACAACACCCCCGCCCTCGCCCAGGTCATTATGACTGATGAGGTGCTACTCTACGGTCCTGACCCACTCAGCTCTCTGCTTTCTACAATGGAACGCACACACTCGTGTAGTCTAACACGGAGGCCATTATCTGCTGAACAATATTCTCTGCACACAACCAGCTCCATTATACAGCCTCATTTCTCTAAAGACACGGGTGGACGGGAGCGAGCTCATTTCACACTGAAACACTACACCTGAGAGGCAGTCTTTTAAGGGAGAGGTAACACAATAGATTTGAATTGAGACCAGCAGGATGACGGGAATCGAAGGTGTGGGACTTGTCAAATTAATCTCGTTATTGAACATTTAAAGCAGAGCAGTGCTATCTGATGTGACTTTCTTCCCACAACTGCTAATATTCCGTTCTCTTTTGTTTAATATGACATTTGATGGGAACCCCCACCACACAGACACACGGAGTTATCTGGGATAACTGGACCCCTCCCTTCCACCAACAAGAACCAACACCAAAGAGCTTTGAAGCTCAAGCTTGACAAATGAAAGAACTTACAACAGATAAATGTTGGGCCATCCGTTTCATTACGTGCATGATGAGACATGATGAAACCATATGTAACAGCAGGGTATATTTTAGTTTCTGTGTGAATTCATTTCTAGTACACACATGTTAATTTTCTGTCATGGTGGGTGCTTCCCATTCATTTCTGTTGTTTAATACTTAGCACATAATATTTTCTACCCGTTAAACATCAAAATCTCATAATGAATTTTCATTATTTCGTTTTTTCATTATTAAACTGTTTTCTAGTTTCCCAGGCTGGGCCACAAATGTATGTGATTCTAAGTTTTACTACTACTATACTACAAGAAAAAAAACAAAAAAACAAAAACTTTATTTGCTTTGAATTAAACAATTCTGTGCATATTAAATCAAACTTTTGGTTATCCATCCAAACAATGAAAACTCACTTGAAGATGCAAAAATGGCATTTTTGAAACTGTTAAGGAGGGATCTAAATGGAAAACGGTAAAAACCAGTCACTATTTCCATTTTTGAATAAACCAAAAATTTAAAGTTGGAGTTCTGTGGAGGAACACACCACAGAAATCTAAAGATGGCTCATTTTTTCATTTTGTCCTACAAACGGAAAAGGACATTTTGCCTCAACATCTCTTATTTTCTTTGTGATTTACAAATCGGTTTATGGTGTTAGAAGTTGGACAAAACAGCGAAAGCGCACAAACAGCGCACAAGCGAATGACAGTAGGCCTACTGTACGCACAGTGACAAAGCTTGTGCTTAAAACATAAACCTGAAGAAATGGCAAATTCCAAACTTGAGCACAAAAAAATATGATTGTGTACACACATCAATACGCTACAAGGATAAGCACTTGTGCTGTTTTGCCCAACTTTTAACATCATATATGGCTTAAATATTCCATTTGTGCGTATTCCATTTGTGCATGTTGTTGGTCAAACAGCCCCTGTGAGTGTTTCATAATGGATGCTGGATAAAGAAATGTGTTTTACAGTATGTGAGGGTCGTGGTTTAGTGTTTCTGAAAGGGTCCATATAGCAGCAAAGGCATATGGCTTTGGAAGAGAAAAATAACAGAAAAATACAGGTCCTTATTTAATGATTTGGTGAGATTACAAATATTTTTGTTCCTTTTGTACCTATTCGCCAGTGTTCTAACAATGCTACCTATAAGATTATGCTACCAACACTATATTTTTCATACTGTAAGGTTAGGTTTAGGGTTGAGGTAGGTGTACACGTTAATAAACCCTCACACCACATTAATATCATGCTGGAAGCAAAATCTGATAGGTAGCATTTTTTGCTGTCAAATTATACTACCATCCAGACGAAGTACTGCTCCGGTCCATCCCTGCTCAGTACAGTACAGTAACACCCAAACATTTCACTTTTAACCAGTAATGTAGCATTTATCATTGGCACACAGAAAACAGGAAGGGCCTACTTCAGAATAATGATTGTCATTATTACATATTAAAGTAAAACAACAACATAGGCTCATTGGAAATACGTGCCTCTATGTACAAATGACTGCAGTTTCCAGCTGAAATGAACACTAGAGGCAGTAAAACTCATTGTCGTCACATATACAGCTTCATATGCATGAGTTTTCTAATTCAGTACGTCTGCTTGGTAGCTCACGTGCTACGACGTCGCACTTGAGGAGAGAATGATGAAGAGTTCTGCCGATTTATGCTACCCTGTCAGATTTTGCTAGCTCCCATTAAAAGAGAATCAGATTTTGCTTCCAGTATATTAATGTGGTATGAGGCTTAATTAACGTGTACACTTACCCCAAACCTAAACCTAACCTTACAGTATGAAAAATATAGTGTTGGTAGCATAATCTGATAGGTAGCATTATTTGTTAAAATACCTGAACAAACCCTGTGAAACTACGGTTTGACAAAACAGTTCAAATGATCATAAGAAAGTTAAAACAGCACGGCTGCATCAACAAATGAGTTTTTACATCACTTTTGCATTTGTTAACACTATCGGTTAGGTTTAGGGTTGGGTTTGGTGTAGGGGATATTTCCAACACGATACAGCATTAACCTTTAGATTACAGTTACTTTCGTTTTAGAAGGAAATACGGCCAGCGATCTACATAAATGGGTCTATGTTTGCAAAAATCATTTGTGATGCAGCTTCACTTACAGCAGAATTGAGTACAAGGGGTTTTATGCATCTTTGCAAATAGTCTTTCTTAATAATGTGCTAGTTAGCAACTTTCGTGGCTAAAGTAAACAGACCATCTTTTCACCCCCCAGAAGAGAGGAGCGGGGTGAGCAGAGCTCATTAGCATTTAAAGGAACATGCAATAGAATGGCTCGCTCTAAACAGCGTTGATTTTGACAAGGTAAAAAGGGTGTTTTTTACACTACCACTGAGAAATTTTAACCAAAGTATGTTATAGACTTCTCATTAAGACATTAAAGAATCATATCAGCTTGTGGAAAATGGGTATCCAATGACCCCTTTAAAGATTTTTGAATCTTCCTGAAATGCAAATTTTACCAGGGGGACCCCTCCAAAATGTATTTTACCCCCCGGAATGCGATTTTTACCCCCGGGGGACCCCCTCCGAAACATGACTGGGCTAGTTTTGGGCTAGTTTTGAGTAGGAATCTTCTTTTCTATTTGTTAAACAAAACAAAACAAAAAAGAGCCATTTTTCCCTTTTTTGAGTGCATTTCTCCACGGAACACTACACAGTAAATGTGCCCGAGTAAAATTTACTCAAATTGAAGAAAATTTTACTCTGTGCCAGATAACATTTGGTCCCTCTCTGAAAAGAGTAAAAGTTACTCTTTTGATAGAGTTGTTTTTCCAGAGTTAATTTTGCTCAATTTGGTGTTAATATTTTACTCTCTCCTGTTACATTTGACTCTATTTAGTGTTTTTTGAAATTAACTCTTGTACTATTTTACTCAGTTCAGAGGTACAAGAAATTTACTCTGCTACCTTTTAACTCTGTTCAGAAGAAAGTCAAATTTACTCTGCCAAAATTTACATCTCTTCCAGAGTTGTTTTTTATCAATTATGAGTGAACTTTAAAGACTAAATAACTCTATCCAGAGTTAATCTTTTAAATTACATCATTCATATTCTATCCTCAAAAACCCCTAAAAATAGAAATGAAAAACTTGCTTTTCAATCTGAAAAAAAAAAAGAGTCTACAACAAACTGTATACTCATGTCTCACAATTTTATTTTTTCAATCTCCTATTTAAATAATACACTTACATTTACAATATTACACTTGTGATCATGATCATTTGGTGGTTTCTGCATCTATATCATAGACAGTGTTTTGCAGAAAGCTATACACAATGGACAGGTCTTACAGAGTAGAGCATATTGGACAATTACAATAAAACAAGACTGGACCCTACTTCTCATCAGCCCAACAACAAGTAGATACAGCTGGAGACTCTCTCGAATGCCATCCAACTGCCCTTGGATACTGGTAACAGTCTGTAAAAGAATGAAAACACATTATTGCCAATGTGACTTAAAAGTTAGTCAATATACAGCATGAATAAAGAAACAAATGAATAAAGATGTCTGTCTTCCACCAAAGTTTATGTTTTACATAATTCCAACAGATTGTTACTAAATATGTGAAGTAGAAAATAGCAGCACAAGAACAATAATTTAGAGGACAGGTGATTAAAAAGATTTCTCCCAAAAATGAAAATTCTGTTATTAATTAATTACTCTCATGTTGTTCCAAACCTGTAAGACCTTTGTTCATCTTTGCAACACAAATTAAGATATTTTTCAAGAAATCTAAGAGCTTTCTGACCCTGCATATACAGCAAGGGTACTGCCACATTCAAGGCCCAGAAATGTAGTAAGAACATTGTTAAAATAGTCCATGTGACACTGATTCTACCATAATTTTATAAAGCTACAAGAATACTTTTTGTGCACAATAAAACCAAAATAACTACTTTATTCAACAGTTCTTCTCCCCCAAGTCACTGTCCTCCACCATTAAAGACAGTATCATGATGCATGCGCATGCTTTGTAAACAAACGCAGCGCATGCGTGTTCCTGTGTCAGCAGCATCACACGTATGCATCAGGGTACTCTCGATTATGGCGGAGGATGGTGACTTGAAAGAGAAGAATTGTTGAATAATTATATTATTTTTCTTTGCGCACAAAAAGTATTCTCGTAGCATTGTAAATTATTGTAGAAACACTGATGTCACATGGATTATTTTAACAATGTCCTTGCTAAGTTTCTGGCCTTGATCGTGGTAGGACTCTTGCTGTCTATGAAGCTCAAAGATCTCTCAAATTTTTTCAAAATTATCTTCATTTGTGTTCAAGATGAAAACAAAGGTTTTACAGGTTTGAAACAACATGAGGGTGAGTAATAAATGACAGAATTTTCATTTTGGGGTGAAATATCCCTTTAAGAGCCTTTCTGAGAAATAAGCACGTTCAAGATCATACAGTATTACAATATTATCAACTAGTGTCATTTGATATGCTTCATTAGTAGCTTCACCTTGATGAATTTCACAAGACGATCACGCTTGCCTAGCTGAGATCTTTCCCGGTCTTACGTGGCGGTGACTTGAGAGGGTGGCAAAAGGTGAACCAGCATCAAAATGGAAGACAATTTGCTGTTCCAACCTGGAGATACAGAAACAAAATAAAAATTTATTTTAGGTTTTTAGTTTTTCATCACAACCAAGTCTTGATGACTACAGATGTGTGGATGAACTGAGCTGAAACCTCTACAAGTATTGAAATGAAGTCATAAACTTATACATTATTTTTTTTTTTTATTCAGAGTCCTAAATGAAGACAATTTCTAACTGTAAATCTGCAAGTCCTGTACTAGGCCCTTGCGAAAATATCAGGGTAGAAGTGTTGGAAAATAAATTGAAAATATTTGCAACAGCTACTTACATAACGAAACTTGCTCCTGGGGTCAACCAAGCATAGGAATAGGGAGATGATTCTCTTCGCAGATTCTTCCTTTAAACTACAGGAAGGGCTTTTTCTACACACACACAAACATAAACCAATAACATCATAAACATCAATTAACAAAGTACAGTATAAACAGCCTACCCATGTTCATTTGTCAAATGTGCTACCACGATTTTCACCATTTCACCATTATTAATGAAAAGTAATAAAGATATTAAAAATGTTAAAGTTTCTCTTACCACGTTCCCAAAACATTTGAAATGTAAAAGGTTTTGAAGAAAAAAATATATTTCTTTGAACTTCATTCTGACAATGTTGTTGGTTTACATCCTGAAGAAACCAAAAAGACAAAGTTACAAAGTTAAACACAAGGCAATAACACTCAGTCAGATGATGAAAAAAACATTCATTAGTGCACTACACAACATGAGTTATCTTTGTTCACTAATATGTTTTTAATTTGTAATAATTGCTTGGTTTATATCTTTAATGTATATGGCCTAATTGTAGGCTAGTATTAACATTGCACTGCACTGTATGTCCCATTTCCAACGTTTTTCCCCTCTTTCTCCGTCACTGAAGTGGAGCGTTTATGAAATATTGTTCTTATAAATTCTTCCCATTATTTCCGTAATTAAAGTTTACATATTAAAATGCTTGCAAACTACAATGAAGTGCAAAAGTTATTGTACGTGTTCCGCAGTGGTCAAAAAGGATTCAATCGAATTGTATTTTGAATTGAAACACTGACATTCTGCAATAAAATCACCGACTAGCCCTCGTAAATGTTAAAAATACCTTTCGTTCTCATGAGAAACAGTTAACTTACTGTCTAAATAGGACTAATCCACATCAAAATGGCCTTCAACAATCCAGTTAAGGCTAACGTTAATTTAACTCTTTTCCGAGTCAAGTACATGTGGTGAACTCGAGTCTATCGTCACAATAGTTTAGTGGAGAAACATTGATAGGCAGCTAACGTTGGTTAATTTCAATTAACGTTCAAAATAAATGTTCAAAATATATATGTTAGCTATTTGATTTCAAACTTTGCCTAACATTAACTAGTTTTCAAGCTGACAGGAGAAGGCAAGCGATCTCTTAAACATTCAAAACACATGGCAAAACGATCCGAGCTCAAAGCAAAGGCGAATATAATTAAAATAAACAGTAAGACTTTGATACTTTACTTACTTTACCATCCAGCAGAAGCGTGCCGTCTTCTAAACCCAAAGCAGCAGCAGTCGATGGCCGTGATTAACAGTAATGGCGGATCAACGAAGGGATGAGAGTAAATTGGGGAGGAGTCACAGTTACTCTGTAATTTTGCTCCCACTCTACGGATAAATTTTTTTACTCTGTACACTCAAAATAGAGCAAAAACAACTATTTTTGAGGAAAAAAAATTTAACTCTGGAAAAACTACTCCGCCATTTTTCCTGTGTACTTTACATTTTTGGTTCATACAGAAAAACAGAAAAACGAAATATTTCACGTTTTTTACTGTTTTTCGGTTACCAGATTGAACAGAATAACTGAATAACTGGATAATACACAGACTATTAAGAAATCACTGCTATAAAATTCACGTCAATAGAATATCAGACTATTTGTTTGTGGAAAAGTTCATACTAAAAAAGTTCAATTTGAACACAATTTGAGACATTGTGGAAATGGCATTACTGAAACTTTACTGCTGGAGAGCTACCATCCTGCAGACTTCAGTTCCAACCTTGCTCCAACACACCTTCCTGTAATTATCAAGTAACCTTGAACACCTTGAATAGCTGGTTCAGGTGTGTTTGATTGGAGTTGAAGCTGAAATCTGCAGGACAGCAGCTCTTCAGGAGAAGGTTTGGAGAGCCCTGCTCTGAAGTTTCAGTAATGCCATTTCAGCAGTGTCTTAAATTGTGCTCAGATTTGAAAATGTATGAAAGTATGAAAGTTTTACTCAATCAAATAATCTGATATGCTATTTCCATAGATTTTGTAGCTTTATATTCTTAACATACATTCTGTATGTTAGTTCACTCATTTTATATCTCTTTTTATAAGGGTTCAAGCACGTAGCTGTAATTGTAATTGATAGAATGGTCACGGATCAGCGATCTTCACGTGAAACTGATTTTGCAGACCAAACCGTACGTCATAGAGACTTGAAATTTGGAGGGATGGTAGTACTCACACCGCCTACAATGAGACCAAGGTTTGTCCCAATCAGCCTGACGGGGGGCGCTACAGTGATCAAAAGTATGAAATTGCTCATAACTCCTACACCTTCAGTCATAGGCTCTAGTGTCTTATGTTGTTGTAATTTTTGGCTCACGCCGGACAAAACACGCACCTCAGATTTGATCTTGATCCTGGCAAAATTTTCAGGTGTTTCGCATTTTTTGAAAAGCAAACTAGTCCTAGGTTTTTCACCTAAATATAACCAAACCAGTGCGTGAACTTTACTTTAGCAATAATTAAAAAAAAAAGTTGAACTTTCGACTCAACGTCACAACGGGATGTCAAAACTTTTGAAAGTACTTTTATAGCCACTTTTAGTAAAATGGCTATAACTCCTGAATGGAATGCGATATCTCCACCAAACTCAGAACACCTGTGTAAGGGGTCAATCTGAGGTCACAGGAAAAAAATCGCAGAGCCTGGCCACTTGGTGGCGCTATAAGAGGGAACAAACATATAAATGGCTATAACTGCACAACCATTTGTCCTATCAACATAGAAATTTGTGTGCACGGTCTTGGTCTGAAGTGCCACAAGTGTCTACAAGGATATTTGCATATCTCAAAAAACATGGCTGCCATTGGCTGACAGATTTTGAGCTCTGTGGGCCTATTCGATTCAAGGCCCTAAAGGTCTGAGAGAAATTTGAAAGAAATTGGCCACTGGGGGAGGCGATATTGCATTTTTCAAGGGTGTGAACGATTGTACGTTGCACATTTTTTTCGCTCATACACGCGATACACGCCACTGCTGTCAATCAAATCATTTGTTAAAGGTTTATGAAACCCCAGACTACTTTTTCTGAGATTTGAGCAGAGATGTTTGTGTTGCACATCATAGATGACAATGTTAGCATCCATTAATTTTAATTGTTGGAGAAAACTGGTTAATTTTTAGCTTTTTTGCTCTATCTTCCGTGTTTAAAATCTACATTGTGCTGACGTCACACTTTGTGACGTGGCAATGGACTAATAACGCAACCTATCAAAAGGATTATAAATGCCAACAACACTGCCTTTGGGAAACTATAACAGAGTCGTTTAGAAAAGGAGCCTGTCCAACTGTGAACATAATCCTATAAAGCTATCCTATAAAACTTCACAAAACCTGCTGAGCACATGCGACAGGTGATTCTAAACAAGCATGCAAAGTTTTAAGGACATCGGACCACAGCTGGTGCTATAACAGTCATAAACGTTAAAAAACATCATATTTTGGTAAATTACCCGGATTTGCCAAAAATGTATACATATATGTATATATATATATATATATATATATATATATATATATAGTCATGTGAAAAAGTTAGGACACCTTTTTGAATTCCACGTTTTTCCGTATCAGGACATCATTAAAAAAAAAAAAAGGTCTTTGGCTGGTCTTAAAATTTTGAAAATAAAACCTCAGATGAACAACAAAACGTGACAAATTGCAATGTGTCATTATTTACTGAACAAAAATAAAGCCAAAATGGAAAAGCCATGTGTGACAAGGTTAGGACACCCTAACTGTTTTCATTGGAATTAAGAGGGTAAATAACAGTCAAGCACTGCTAATCAAATACCTTTGATTAACTGATCATCAGCAAGTCTGAGCACCTCTATAAAACCATAAGCTTTGGCAGTTTGCTGGTCTGGAGCCTTCAGGTGTGTGTTAACACAATGCCAAGGAGGTAAGACATCAGCAATCATCTTAGAGAAGCAATTGTTGCTGCCATCAATCTGAGAAGAGTAATAGGGCCATTTCCAAACAATCTGAAGTTTATTCACAAGTGGAAGACATTGAAAACAGACACCTCTCCTTCCAGGAGTGGACATCCCAAAAAATTCACCCCAAGATCAGACCGTGCAACACTCAGAGAAATGGCAGACAACCCAAGAACTACACCTCAGACTCTACAGGCCTCAGTTAACACGTTAAATGATAAAGTTCATGACAATACCATTATAAAAATATGGGACGAAAATGGCATGTTTGGAAGGCTTGGCAAAAGAAAGCCTCTTCTATCTAAAAAAAAGACTGCAGCACAGTTTAGGTCTGCAAAGTTGCATCTGAACAAAACACAAGTTTTCTAGAATAATGTCCTTTGAACAGACGAGACCGAAGTGGAGATGTTTGGCCATAAAGCACAGCACCAAGTTTGGTGAAAACCTAAAAAGCATATCAGCACAAACACCTAATACCAAAAGACAAGCATGCTGGAGGAGGGCTGATCATTTTGGGCTTGTTTTGTGGCCACAGGACCTGGGCACCACACAGTCATTGAGTTGGCCATAAACTCCTCTGTATATCGAAGTATTCTAGAGTCAAATGCGAGGGCATCTGTCCGACATCTAAAGTTGGGCCAAAACTGGGTCATGCAACAGGACAATGATCCCAAGCAAACCAGCAAATCTACAACAGAATGGCTGAAAAGAAAAGAATCAAGGTGTTGTAGTAGCCCAGTCCAAGTCCAGAGCTAATCCTGACTCAAATGCTGTGGTGAGAGCTGTGCATAAGCAAATGCCCTCAAACCTCAATAAACTGGAGCAATGTTGAAAAGAAGAGTGGTCCAAATTCCTCCAGAACGATGTGAGAGGCTGATAAAGTCACACAGAAAATAAATGTTGCAAGTTATTGCTTCTAAAAGTGGATCTACAGGCAATTGACTCATAGGGTGTCCTAACTTTGTCACACATGGCCTTTCCCTCTTGGCTGTATTTTTCTTAAATAAATAATGACACTGTGTGATATGTCATGTGGTGATGTTTATCTGAGGATTTATTTATTAATTTAAGACCTGCCAAGGACCAGACAATTTTTTATTATGTCCTGATACAGAAAACCATGAAATTCAATAGGGTGTCCTAACTTTTCACATGACTGTATATACATACATATATATAAATTGATACTCAGCATACTAAATTTAACTTTTAATTAAGCTACCAAAGTAAATCCATTGAGTTTAATAGTGAAATATAAAGTGTTGAGAAGCTCAGAACTTTCCTCTGAGCACCTTTCTCATCTCATGAAAGGTGCAAGATTTTAATATGTACATGACCAAAAATGAGGGCTCTGACATACTTTTACTTCATTTCAAATCTGTCACTATAAGCCTTTAACCAGAACAAATTTGTTTCCACTCTTGCAGCTTTTACAATTTGTACTAGTGTATTCCAGCGGTTAAAGGGAAAATTCACTCTCTGGTGAATGTTTGGTCATTATTTACCCACACACATGTTGTTCCAAGCACTGTTCCATTACTTCATTTTTTTAATGAAACGTTAAAAGACAAAAAAGCACCACAAAAATACTTGAAAGGGCATAAATGCAATAGCTGTCAGGAACAAACAAAAATTTTAAATAATTGTTCCTCCTACTAAAGCTCTGAAATCTTATTTATATCACCAGATTCAGAAATGGTGTTGCTGTGCCACACCCGGTGTTGACATCAGTTACGCCAAATGTCATTTGTTCTTTAATGTCGTAACTGAACTCAGCCTGCCAATTTGCATATGTATGTGTAATGGAGAATCAGATTTAAGAGCTGAGGGAGGGCACAATTTTTATTGAGTAATGAATTTCAGACTGGTCTTTTTGCAAAATTTGGTATATATCACATAAGATAAATGCTTTTATTATGCCATATTTATAAGTTGGCTTTTTTTTTTTTTTTTTTTGAGCTTCACAGAGTTTTGCATTTCTGGGCAAACTTTTTTTAACGACTGTCAGGCAGTTAATCTGTATTATGCTGTTTTTAGATGTTGGTTCAGCGTGACTGACTAGCATTGGAGGTAACGTGAGAGATCTGGCTCGACGCTCGCAGCCACAGGGATTTGGCAGCCATTCTGAATGATGGACAGAAGATGATTTATGAGAACACTGCATGCAGTCGAGGTGGAGCTCCACAAACCCCCTCCATTTTTATGTGGATTGTTGGGGCATCAGCAATCCCAGAATCCTTTCCTCCCTCCCTCTAGCTTTCTGATTGGTAACAGGTGGCTGAGATGGATATTCAGGCAGGAGGGAGAGAGGAATGGTTGCCTCACAAGCAAATGAGTAACTCAGTTATGATGAATGCCCAAGTGAATGACTTAAAGTGCTGAATGAACCGTCCTCATGACATCATCATCACTCACAGCTAACGACTGTTAATGACTGAAATTACACGGCCTGGGACAAACCTTCATGTTTAGGCCCCCTTTTAATTTATCTGTCAACGTAAGGTCCACCTCTTTTCTGTTGAGTGGTACATCGTTTCTGCTTGCCATCCATACAAAGAAAGAGAAGCTGTGGTCATCCAAGGATCTTAAAGACAACACAACAAACAATACAGACGCCTACAGACATGCATGAAAAAATACGTCATGGTCACAATTTAAACAAACTAAAACTAAATTTTATAGGAATAAATTCTTAGTTTGTGGCCACTGTGAATATATTTTTGTTCACATGTCATGTGTGGGGCTCAATAGACCCCAGTAGATCAGGCTAATGTTCAACCTTATTCCTGTATTGAGCAAGTGGGCTACATAAAGTAATGAATGAAAAGTGTTTTTGTTGACACTGTGTATTTGACAAATAATGCATCTAATTCACTTCAGAATAACGTATGCCAACACCATGCAAACGATACTGCACGAAGCAGAAAGTGTCCGAACAGCCTCCTCTCCCTGATCGGATAAAACCAGCCGCAGCTTAATTCAGACACACCTAGTAGTAGCTTGTCCAAACTGGTCAAGCAGTTTGTTCAGATTACCAGCTTTATCTGGTTTAAACCTGATCAGCCATCTTGCTCAGCCAGTCTGGACCATCGCCTGTATGTTCCAAAAGGAACTTGACAGTCTGAATCTATGACATTTTTACTATCAGTGCTTCACTAATTTGATTCACTAAATAAGTGGGTGTTTTTCAATGCATGTTTTGTGCCAGACTGCTCTCATAACAGCTCTCTATGTGGTGGTACAGCTGTAGACCCTCTGAAAAATTATGCTTCTTTCTTGACCATTTCCAGCAGGCTGCCGCCTATAGTAATCGCTGCTCAAGTACACAAAGGAAGTCTCTATTACCTATTGTTCAGAGTGACTGATGAAGGCTAAATTAGAGATTATGAGTAGATGAAAGGTACATGACCCAGCCAGCAGAGGAGAAGGAGGGAGACGAAATCAGATGAAATAGACACAGAAATGGTCTGACCACTTTCAGCAAACCATTACAAACTATACAATATACACTAATGTTCAAAAGTTTGGCTGAGTTAAGGTTGTTTTTTTTTTTAAGAAATGAATAGGCCTATTTTTATTCAGCATTTATGCATTACATTTTTTAAAAGTGATAGTTTTAAGCTATTTCAAATACGGTTAAGGTCAAAAGTTTGCATACACCTTGCAGAATCTGCAAAATGTTGGCCTAATTATTTTACCAAAATAAGAGGGATCATTGAAAATGCATGTTATTTTTTATTTAGTACTGACCTGAATAAAATATTTTACAAAACAAAAGTTTACATTCTCTTGATTCTTAATACTGTGCTGTTACCTGAATGATCCACAGATGGTTTGTTGTTGTTTTGTTTTTTGTTTAGTGATAGTTGAAGAGTTCAGATGCAAAACCAGCTAAAAGCCATTTCGGTCAAAAATGAAATAATGATAATGAGAAAATGAGTGAATGCTCTCGACACATATTATACGTCCATCAAATACTTTTTCTTCAAACTCGCTAAAATACCAGCCTCAGCCCAATCAGAAGTACCGGTACTTACATAGAAACCTATACATCTGAGCCTGATAAAAATGCATTTTTTAAAGAAAGACAGATGGATTTAGCTGGTTTTGCATCTGAACTCTTCAGTTGTTCATGAGTCCTTTGTTTGTCCTGAACAGTTAAACTGCCCACTGTTCTTCAGAAAAATCCTTTAGGTCCCACAATTTTTTTTTCTTTTTTTTTCTTTTTCAGAACATTTGAATCCGAGAATGACTGTTGATTTTGAGATCCATCTTTTCACTCTGAGGACAACTGAGGGACTTATATGCAACTATTACAGAAGGGTTAAACACTCACTGATGCTTCAGAAGGAAACACAACGCATTAAGAGTCAGGAGGTAAAAGCTTTTTGAATTTGAAGATCAGGGTAAATTATTTTCTCTTCTTTTTGTAACATGTAAGTATCTTCTGTAGCTTCTGAAGAGCAGTGCTAAAGAACAGCAGGCAGTTTTACTGTTCATTGCAAACAAGGAACTCACATACAACTAACACTAAACACTAAAAACACAGCTGTGGATCATTTAGTCTAGTGCAAGTTTATGCATTTTAAAAAACACTTGCGTTGCAAGTGAACCTATCTACACTGTATGATGAATAAATCTCTTACCACACACTGCGCTATGGCGTGGCTCTGACATGGCTACCGGAGCTGGTCATGGCCACTCTAGTCAATGCTTGTGTTTATACCCGCCATACCGCGGGCTCTTCACACTGCATCGCTAAAGTCTAAACCACCACCTTGTCCCCATCCACCCCCCAACCATTCGAATTTCCGTATAGGCAGGATTTGTTTTAATGATATTCTAATGGGCAGCGTTGTGACCTCATAACATCCGGAAATCAAACGCTGTAGTCCAAAGGAACCGTTTGTTGTAGTTCTTGAAAAGGGATTTTTTTAAAAACAAAATATCCCCCTTTGGAGTGGACTTTGAAATTTGTAACTTTGTAGATCTTTTTTATGCCCAAACATACACACCACACACTGAATAAAATTCATAAAGTGAAAAAGCTTAAAGGAGAAGTCCACATCCAAAACAAAGATTCACATATAATATGCTCATCCTTGTCATCCAAGATGTTCATGTCTTTCTGTCTTCAGTCGTAAAGAAATTATGTGTTTTGAGGAAAACATTTCTGCATTTTTCTCCATATAAAAGACTGATATGGTGCCCCGATTTTGAACTTCCAAAAGGCAGTTTAAATGCGGCTTCAAACGATCCCAAATGCGTAAATGATCACGAACAGCCGAGGAAGAAGGGTCCTTCTCCTTCTCTTTTAATAGGACCCTTTAAGAATGAAGCATATGTAAACTTTTGAACAGGATCGTTTTTACAAATTCAATTATTATTTTCTCTTGTGGACTATATGCAAACATCTTTCATTTAAAACACCTTAACCAAGTCAGTACTAAATAAAAATAACATGCATTTCGTATGATCCCTTTTATTTTGGTAAAATAATTTACATTTTTCAAATTCTGCAAGGTGTATGTAAACTATTGACCTCAACTGTAAATATTTTTTTTTTTCTTCAAAATTTCTATTTTAAATAATCCTAAAAAAATAGTTTCTAAAAAAATAATTAAATAATTTAAAAAAAAAAACTATTAATGTACATAATATTCATTTAGCTTTGCTATTACATGAAATTACATTTTCTGAAAGCAGAAAACAGCTATTTTAAATTGTAATAATATTTCACACTATTACTGTTTTTACTTCATTTTTGATCAGACAAATGCAGCCTTGGTCTGTAATCTTTAATTGTTGAAATGCAATTTGATAATTAATATCGTTGGATGCTAAATATTATTGTCCTTATCTTTATAGTTGTCGATCATGATGTGAACAGGTCTTAAACCCTCTCTTTACATAGAAGATTTAAAACTAAACAGATTCTGCCTGTCATGATGTTGCATGGCCTCTTTCTCTCTGGAGCAGTGTTTACATTGCACAGTCACTTCATTACCAACCCATTTTTGAGTATTTTCACATTCAGTCATCACATAAAAAGCTGTTACACTTGGAAGGCAACAGTGTCCATTTCAGTTTCCTGACAACCTGTTCTCAGAATGGAGACAGATGATCACTATGAGAAGGGTGTAGAAGAGCACTGGGAAATCTGAGGTTCGTTTAACGCTCCCTTAGCCACTTTATGAACTCTGAAATCTTGTTTGCTCTGGCATTTGTTAGTGCTGTTTGTGTTCTTAATCATCTGTTTTTCTGTGAAGCCCATCTCCAGTCTCAGTGATTAAAGACATCCACATCCAGACATTGTATATGCACACAGCTGGTAACAAAAGATGCTAACTAATCTCATTTATTTCTTTTTCTCTCCTGTTACATATAATAAATGACATCCATTTTTGACTGTAGAGGGTTTGAACTTACATCACGGTTTGGTCACCCAAATGTGCGGCCATATTGGCGATACTTGGATGTAAACAACAGCATGGATTGCATGTTTAATGTACTAATGTATGTTGTTCTGCTAATTTATGCTGTCTAAACCAAGGACATAATGTGTGGAAGCTGCTAAATCATATAGAGAAGGACTTAATAAGCAGGAAAGGGTGCAATACTTTGACAAACTAAAGTTAATAGGTGGTAAAGATACATACGAGCAGTAATATTTAAGATATTAGCCTGACATTTCACCTACCTGACTGGAAATGATAAGAACAAACACAAATGTTGTCAAGATTCTTGCCCGGGAAATCCTAGTTCAGTTTGGACAATCACAAGCGCCTATTGTTCCTCAGACCATTTTTTGCACTCTTCTCCTTGATTTGTTATAACTTTTGGCAGTCTATTGTACTCCAAATGTTTTTCCCACCGATTGCCTCTTGCCTCCTTGGAGGAAACACCCCTGCATACTCTGTGTTAAATGGCATGCTCATATTCACTGTATTGTACACACATATGAATGCAAAATTGTAGGCAATCAATGTCAAGAGTCCACACAATGGCTGTTTATTAACAGTTTTATTCCAGCAATATTCTATGCCCTGGTTATTCACGGTGTGCTTCAGTAATGCTCGGGCCTGTGTTAAGGTGGGCCTTAGGGCAAGTGTGATGCATTGAACATAATAAATAACAGGTGTGTGGGCTAGAGGGGGTGTGAGGCTTCCAGCTGTCCCAGCAGTCTCAGGTCATGTCCTCCCCATCTGCCGCTTCAGCTCCCTGTGTTTCCCAACACCTGAAGTGCGTCTGTTAGGTGGTGCCCTCGTTCTTACAGCCAGGGGTCAGAACCCCTCTCTGCTAATGCTGCCAATCCTCAAGAGGGAGGCCGGAACCCTGCTGCTCATCCAATGTGTCTCTCTGAAATACATTTATGAAGGAAAACACAGCCTATTCATAAAGGGATGATATGAAACGTATATGGAATTCTGTCATGACAGCTATCTGAATAGTTTAGCATGATAATGGATATACCAATGTTAATGAATTTGGTCTTGGTGGAATAGATCTGCTACGCTCCTGCTCCCATTACTGCTGAGCAAGTACACATAGACTCGCTACTACCAATACATTTCACAGACGTGCTGCTGGGAGCATGTAAGACATATTGCTGTTGCAGAAATAGCATGCATAAACTCACCTGTAACAGATCTATAAAGGTGGAGCTAGGGGAGGTGGAAGGTTTCTGAACCAATATATTCTTATTGTGTTATGTGTCAATTTGGCCCACACTCAGTGCTTGAAATGGGTCGTCTTTTTGTCTTTCATGGTTTTTGTTGTTGCACCATATGCATAAATTGTGAATTATTAAAGGGGTCCCATTATGCTCTTTTACAAAGTCTTCATTTTGTTTTGGGGGTGTACTAGAACATGCTTTTTAACATGCTTGGTGGTTTAAAAAACGCATTATTTTTTAACATAATTTACATTATTACAATACATTTCTCGCAGCCTGGCACAAATGCTCGACTAGTTCTGGGTTTAATATAGGCCCGCCTTCCGAAAAACAAAATGTGTTGTGATTGGTTAGCTGTCTCACTGCGTTGCAATTGGCCAACAGCTTAGACGGTGGTTCAGTACTGCCACGCCCCTTGTCAAAGAAGTATGTTCCGTGTACAACTGTTAGGGCAAGCTAGATTAAAGTGATTTTTACGTTTTAAATATGGATGTTTTTCTTACAAAAGCGCATCGATTCGCTACAGGATGCCTTTGTTGACCCCCTGGAGCCGTGTGAGGCAATTTTTATTATGGATGGATGCACATTATTGGACTTGTTTTGGACTGATGAAGAGAAACACCCGTCTATGCTGTTCTAAAGCTTGGGATGTAACTCCAATTGCATTCGTCTGAAAGAGGGAAGTCATATACACCTAGGATGCATGGAGGGTGAGTAAGTAATACGTTAGTGTTGGGTCCTATCGTGAGCCTGCGAGATCGCCAACACATGATATTATCGTGCTAATTTATTTTATTATTTACATACTTAGTTTCATGGCCCGCAACCAGCTCCAGCAGAAAGCTAAAAGCAGCCTAACATTATCAAAGAACATCATCACTGATCAGCCTAGCCTATTCTAGTGTAATATAGATACACACCACACACTGACTAAAATTCAAAAAGTGAAAAAGCATAATAGCACCCCTTTAAAATTAAAGCGTTTTCACTGGTTACACAGTTTATTTCTTCTCAAAATTACATAAGATCATCAATGTGAATGCAAAGTACTGACGTATAGGTGTGTTTTGGAAAACTCCACGTGCAAGACTGTGTCTTGACTGCATGAGAACTTCAAGTCAAAAGTTCACTTAAACTCATCTTCTGAATCATCCATTTTAGACTGGTTGCTGAGTAAATATTCACTAAATGAGCACTATGATCTGTATTGCACACCCTACATCACACCCTACATTAAAAAAATGTTTATAATTAGTTTTTCTCAAAATATACATATGGTTTGTTGCAAACCTTAAATTTAGATTTAATGTTAATCAAAAACGTTCTTCCAAAGACAAAAATATTTATATGAAATAAAAAGATTGTTGAGGGGAGACGCCGCAAGAAAAAATATTTTTTTTTCATGCACCTGTCAAGTTTGAGATTTTGGGCTTTTTGGTTTTTCATAAAGTGTTTTTCATAAGTGCTAAATGTTTATTTTATAGCACTTTATCTGTTTGTGTCAATAGATTTCAATCACAGTACTACTTTTAAAGGCAGTTTTCTCAAAATTAGTTTTTTCTCTTACAGTGGGCCATATATCTACACTTCAGTAGCACTTACACACACCAGACTTTACATTTTTATTCCTGTCTGTATCCTGAAGTGTAAATAAAATAAAATAAAAAAATAAAAATCCAGTGTTTAGATTTTTGTAATAGAAATGGATGCAAATGAGAACATATTTTGTTAAATAATGCATATTTAAACTTAACATGTTAGAAAACTTGCAATACAAAAAATCAACTGGGAAAAGCTATAACTATTAGTTAATTTGTTTTACCCTATTAACCTGCAGTGTCTCCCCATATTAAATTTTAAAAACAATACTTAATTAATATATTTTCTTCAGACATATGCTAAAATGTAAAGTAATGTAGATCAGTATAATAATACTTTTCACAAATAAATATTATCATAAACAAAAGCTTAATCAGCTATAACATTTAAGTATATAATAATAATAATAATAATAATAATAATAATAATAATAAAACACACAATAATTTCTCCACTCAATAAAGCTAGTAAGTATGTCTTTGCATGTCAACACTCTGGTGTCAAAGTACAATATTATTAATTCAAAATGGTTTCTGTCTTTCTTTTTTTCTTTCATGAGGAATGTTATTTGCTTCCACACAAACTGAACAAAACAGGTTTAAACCGGAAACCATGATTTCTGATTAGACTAGTAAACATGCACTTTAAACAAATGACGTTGTTTCACGTTTTCAGTGTAGCAGCAGTCTAGTAAAGATATTGCACATGATATACAGTCTAAAGGTTAGCAATAGTAACAATAGATGCTGAAGTGGTTTGTTTATGACCTGTTGTTAAAACTCATTGCTGCCAGTTACAACAACACTCAGACTAGATTAAATGAATGAATCTTTCATCTGTTTTTATCTGCAACCGTCTCCTTGTCTCACAACCTCAATTCAAATTATGCCTGTTTGAATGAAATCGATCCAAAGAAGCATAATTTCAGACCTGACCAGAAAGCAACCCCTAGCAATGCAATTATGTTCTAAGGGCATTTGTTACTTGTCCATAGGCTCTCTTAAACACAGTAATTGCATTGCCTGGCCACTCTGGCCAAGTATTTATAACAATGCAATGACTGCTTAGGGAGCTATTATAGTTTGGGGCTGGGCTATGCTTGATGGGATATCAAAGTGACCCCACCAATAGCATTTTGCAAAAAATGCAGCTTATGTTCATGTGACACTTTCATCTGCAGCGCTGTGTCACAAAACACAGGATTCTCAAACCGGCGTTGTTGCATAGATAAGTGTCCTATAAGTACAATTGCACAGCTTGCTCGTGTAATGTAATACACAGTTGAATGACTATGTGGTTTGCATAGCACATTTGTCTCCAAAGTTTATAAACCTTTATAAACCTGTTGCAGAATTTATACAAATATAACAGATTTTAAATTTTATTTAGTACTGCCTTTTCTGAACCTACATAAAATATTTACATATTTCCAACAAGACAAAAAAACAATTTACACTGGTCATCCTGTTTATAAATGTTAACATCCTCTTTGCCTTCTTGAACATGTTTGCACCGTTTGTATACATACTGTAGTCTGTAAATATATGGACCATTTTAATATGAAGGAATTTTGCATATTGTTTTTTCACACCCATATTATTAATAACACATTGCCCTTTGTTATAGGGTTAAGGAAAATGTCCTTAAACTTAATGTACTACTATAAAAGCACTGCATGAGTCCCTTGCACCCGGGCTCACCACCGACCGGTGGCTTCAGGAAAACAGCAAATGGTGGGTTGTATGCTTTTTTTAAATATAGTAAATATAGGACGAATATGTCAAAGTCATTTAGCAACTGGATGCCAGCAACTGTAACTGAATATTGGCATGTAGATGTGTTCAGGCCAGCACTTTCATCAAATGTATGAAGTTTGGTGCAGATTGAACATGGCATGTTTAAGTTAGTGTAAAGCTAGTCATTTCCTGTTGCCAGCTGGTAGCGCTATGATTGCTACAGAATTTTGGCCTTTAGATGTGTTCAGGCCAGGACTCTTACTGAACATGTGAAGTTTGGGGCAGATCTTCTATTCTCAACTTCTATTCCCATTGCAAAACATCAAACTTTTTCAGACTGCCACGGACACGCCCTTCCACGAAAACTCAAGATCTTCACAATTTAACATGGCAAAGGCCTTTAGATTAGACTAAACGAATTAAATGTTGATTTCATGAAATCTCTAGGAGGAGTCTAGGACGTAAAATATGTCACTTCCTGTTGCCAGCAGGTGGCGCTATGACTATAACTGTTACAACAGTTACAACAGCTACCTTTTTCACGCCCTCCAGCGAAAACTCTAGATCTACGCAATTTAACGTCACAAATCTGAAACAAAGGAGTTCGTTCAAGTACGACGCCTGGAAATGGAAAAAATGACACAAAATTTGCTGAGAAAATGAAAAACTTCCTATTGGGTTTCAGATTTTGCTCCAAGAGACTTTTTTGTAGGTATTAGTGTGTTACATGTGTGTACCGATTTTCGTACACGTACGTAAAACGTAGCTCAAGGCGCACTCTGCTGAAAGTGTATAGGTGGTGCTATTGAGCCATTTTACCACACCCACTTTTGAAACCCATATCAGATGTAAATTTTCACCAGTTCTGATGTGTGTGCAAAGTTTCGTGAGTTTTTGGGCATGTTTAGGCCCTCAAAAATGCAATTCATTTTGGAGAATAATAATAATTATAATAATAATAATAATAATAATAATAAACGGAGCAATTCCAATAGGGTCCTCGCACCACTTTATAAAAGTATATGTTAATAGATTTGTAGCTATATTCAAACATTTTTAAATAAAACTGGATTCATAATATTTTAAATACAAAAATGTTTAAAATCTTTTAGATCACCTATATCGTTGTTATGTATCATGATAAATAAAACTGACTGTCTCTCAGTGGTGTCATATCACATATAAATGTCTGAGCCTTGATAACATGATCATATTGATCCGCAGGACCAGCTTGATTAGAGTTTTCAATTATTCACCAGCCCTTGCGGAGGTCATGAGACACACTCTCTCATTCTCCAATTCAATTTTTCATCTTTTCCATATTCAGGGACATAAGTAAGTCAAGTCTCCTCTTCTCCCCTGCTATTTGTCTGTTTTTAAAAAGAACCCCATGCACATTTGTACTCAGATGCCCTCAATTGCATTATGAAGAAGAAGAAGAAACACTGAATGTTTAATGTGTATCAAAGGAATCCTAAGCATAGCAGCATATAAGATATTAAAGTGTGTCTGTGCATGATAAATAACTGATTCATTTGATTTGAGACTTGACTGGGATCTGCAGGTAACAGTGGCAGATGTGCAGTTGATACAGGACACGCAGAAGGGATACGGGGTTTGGGACTGTCTGCTATCAGAGAGACTTGTGCTTTCAGTCTCATTTCTCATTTCCAGCAAATAAACCCAGTTTGCTTTGTGGAAATGTGTTATGACTAAAAAGCCAGGCTGAGTGACTGAGATAAATACATCAGGAAGCTGTTAATGACTAACATTTTTATTGTATTTGTCCATAGAACAAAAGCTGTCACACATCAAAGGGATCAGTCTATTGCATGGATGGACAGAGATAAATATATTTATTTTGTCCCTGTTTATTTGTTTCATTTTTGATGGTTTATCTAGAAAAATTAGATTTTTAAATTTGGCTTTAGAATCTTTTATGTGCTTTATTGCCAAGATTGTCTAGGTTACAGGAGCGTATTATGCACAGAGAAATACTAAGGTGAGACACAATACAATACAATAAGTAGAATTAAAATGTGTACAAAATACACAACAGGACACGTGTAGCTACATCTATATTAAGGGGAATGTAATGTGCCACAGAGCTAAGAGTGTGTACCTGTAAGTGAATAAACCTGAGTTTTTTTAACATAATGAATACAAACTATGTTCACAATAAAAATATTACACTATGGGGAGACTTGTTTTAACCGTACATAAGGTACATGACCTGAGGGCAAAAACACTGCACGCGTTCCGGGATGTTCTCTGTCATGTTCAACATCACATGACAGAATTTGAGATTAACCTACAAGGTTACATTCACACCACATAGACTGTTTAATTGTAACATGGTAACATAATATCAATATTTGAGGTAAAGTTACATTTTACGTTTTAATTTCATTTTTATATATTAATGAGTGACATTACATAGCCTATTTTACATGACAGAACGCTAGATTCGATTGTTTAATTTAGAACATCCTCGCACGCTTTTCATCTGAACATTTTTTTTTTTAAAAGAGAAAACAGAAGCATCATGCCTTCCCAATTTTAGACCAAAAGAAATGCACTTCTACTTGAAAATTGTTCTTACTGATTGCCATTGTATGTCGGCTACTTTTATAGAAAAGAGTGTAATCAGAGATTTATCAGTCTGACACTGCCCTCTGCTGCTTAGTGTTAGTATTGTTTGCTTTATTTCAACAGAAATGATTGTATCCTATATCAAGCTAATAGGCGTTCGTATCTCAGAGGAAGAAATTTGATCAAATCAACAATCTAACCACCTTTTTGAACATATAAGAGCAACAATGAACAACACAAGTCAGATGTGCTGCCCATTTAAATTAACCACAGTAAAATATTCTTAATATTTCGTTATTTGAGAACAACTGTTCGAGAATGTTAGACTAACAACGTGTACCAGATGAGCAAATTTTCCGGTTATTTGAATTAAAAGATTAGTTCACTTCCAGAATAAACATTTTCTGATAATTTACTCACCCCCATGTCATCCAAGATATTCATGTCTTTCTTTTTTTTATTCCAGGATTTTTCTATATAGTGGACTTCAGTGGTGGCCAACGGGTTGACCCTGGTGAAAAAACCAGCATATGCTGGTTAGGTAGGTTTTGATGCTGGTTTAAGCTGGTCCTTTGCTGGTTTATGCTGGTCCTTAGCTGTTTTAAGCTGGTCCTTTGCTGGTTTTTGCTGGTCATGTTGCTGGTCAAGGACCAGCATGAACCAGCAAAGGACCAGCATAAACCAGCTAAGGAGCAGCATAAACCAGCAAAGGACCAGCTTAAACCAGCATCAAAACCTACCTAACCAGCATTCCAGCATCAAAACATACCTACCAGCATATGCTGTTTTTTTCACCAGGGGGAAGGTCCAAATTGTAGTTTCAATTCAGCTTCAAAGGGCTCTGCACAATCCCAGCCAAGAAAAAAGGGTCTTATTTAGCTACATTTCCAAAAAACAAAAACAAAACAAAAAGAACAACAATAACAAAAGAAAAAAAAATTACATGCTTATTAACTACAAATGCATGCGTGGCATATAGGCTCAAGTACCAACCCAGTGTTTACAAAGCGAACATACAAAGAAAGTCAAGCGCCCTTTACAAAAAGGCAAAACGATGTCGGACGATTTGAAGTTGGAGGAGAATGTTTTTCGCCCTACCCTACCTTATTGAACGGAAGTAGGCTATTTATTACATTATTACATTTGGATTATGGAATGGTGGAATGACAAATATTTAGATGATAGATTGCACCTTCAAATATGTAAATAACTAGCCTGTAAGTAAGTACCTTGTAACTTACTGAACAATTAGCACACATAGTACGTATTTTATTATTGTATGTATTTATGGTTGTATTTCTTATAACAGCTGAAGAGAAGTGGAAGCAAAAAAAAAAAAGTTAATCCTTTTAAATGCAATTTTAAAACGTGTTAAAAAATAAAGTGTCAACATGTTTGAACATGCAATAAATATATTTATCTGTAAATTTAAATAGTGATTTATTCATATATGTGACCCTGGACCACAAAAAAAATCATAAGGGTAATTTTTTTTTTTTTTTTTTTTAATTTGAGATCTGAAACCTTAATAAATACATTTTCAATTGATGTATGGTTTGTTAGGTTATGACAATGTTTGGCCAAGATATAACTATTTGAAAATCTGTTTTGATATATTTACGGTAGGAAATTTACAATATATCTTCATGGAACATGATCTTTACTTAATATCCTAATGATTTTTGGCATAAATGAAACTGCGTTGTGTTGTTGGCTATTGCTACAAATATACCCATGCTACTTATGACTGGTTTTGTGGTCCAGGGTCACATATATCTTTATATTTGAATTAATAAACTGATAATTGATTGCTTTATTTTTTATGAAGTGACACTGCCAATATTACTTACTTCCTAGTGCCTTCCTAGTGCCAAATTTACACTGCAGAGGTGGCACAGAAGTGCTTCTGAAGTGGCATTTATGTGTCTTTATGCAGACTGTTTAATGTTGCTCAGAGGTGGCATATATACATTTACACAGCAATGACCATATACTTTGATACTAGGAGCTGAGTTGGGTCAGAGTTGACATTATTTAATGAGGCTTTCGTGTGGCATTGTGTCTACACACAGAATTTTGAGCAGGCATAGAGCAGCCTTAACTTAGCTGTATAAAATGCCTTAACAATTGAAATGTTAAAGAAATCTAATGTGTGATTTTATTTTCTAAGGGTAGTCTTAGAAAATCTCAGATGTCTTATTTATTTTTTGACTGATTAATTACACTGACCAATATAAACGCAACACTTTTGTTTTTGCCCCCATTTTTCATGAGCTGAACTCAAAAGACTTTTTCTGTGTACACAAAAGGCATATTTCTTTCAAATATTGTTCACAAATCTGTCTAAATCTGTGTTAGTGAGCACTTCTGCTTTGCCGAGATAATCCATCCACCTCACAGGTGTGGCATATCAAGATGCTGATTAGACAGAATGATTATTGCACAGGTGTGCCTTAGGCTGGCCACCATAAAAGGCCACTCTAAAATGTGCAGTTTTTCTGAATTGGTGGGTTCCGGGGGGGTCTGAAAACCAGTCAGTATCTGGTATGACCACCATTTGCCTCATGCAGTGATAGACACATCTCCTTCGCATAGAGTTGATCAGGTTGTTGATTGTGGCCTGTGGAATGTTGGTCCACTCCTCTTCAATGGCTGTGTGAAGTTGCTGGATATTGGCAGGAACTGGAACACGCTGTCGTATACGCCGATCCAGAACATCCCAAACATGCTCAATGGGTGACATGTCCAGTGAGTGTGCTGGCCATGCTAGAACTGGGATGTTTTCAGTTTCCAGGAATTGTGTACAGATCCTTGCAACATGGGGCCGTGCATTATCATGCTGCAACATGAGGTGATGGTCGTGGATGAATGACACAACAATGGGCCTCAGGATCTCGTCACGGTATCTCTGTGCATTCAAAATGGCATCAATAAACTGCACCTGTGTTCACTGTCCATAACATATGCCTGCCCATACCATAACCCCACCGCCACCATGGGCCACTCGATTCACAACGTTGACATCAGCAAACCGCTCACCCACACAACGCCATACACTCTGTCTGCCATCTGCCCTGTACAGTGAAAACCGGGATTTATGCATGAAGAGAGCACCTCTCCAAAGTGCCAGACACTATTGAATGTGAGCATTTGCCCACTCAAGTCGGTTACGACGACGAACTGCAGTCAGGTAGAGACCCTGATGAGGACGACGAGCATGCAGATGAGCTTCCCTGGGATGGTTTTTGAAAGTTTGTGCAGAAATTCTTTGGTTATGCAAAAGCAGCTGTCCAGGTGGCTGGTCTCAGATGATCTTGGAGGTGAAGATGCTGGATGTGGAGGTCCTGGGCTGGTGTGGTTACACGTGGTCTGCGGTTGTGAGTCCAGTTGGATGTATTGCCAAATTCTCTGAAACGCCTTTGGAGACGCTTATGGTAGAGAAATGAACATTGAATACATGGGCAACAACTCTGGTGGACATTCCTGCAGTCAGCATGTCAACTGCACGCTCCCTCAAAATTTGCGACATCTGTGGCATTGTGCTGTGTGATAAAACTGCACATTTTAGAGTGGCCTTTTATTGTGGCCAGCCTTATCTTGGCAAAGGAGAAGTGCTCACTAACACAGATTTAGACAGGAACAATATTTGAGAAAAATATGCCTTTTGTGTACATAGAAAAAGTCTCAGATCTTTGAGTTCAGCTCATGAAAAATGGGGGCAAAAACAAAAGTGTTGCGTTTATAATTTTGGTCAGTGTAAATGTAGACACTGCATATCATTATGCGTGTGATAATAGCATTCAGAATGAAGCTGTCTTTGGCACTATGATTTCCCCAAAGGGAAAAGGAAAGAGCAGCTTTCGCACAGCTTTCATACTCGTCTCGCATCCTCAGTTGTGCAGGTGTCCGGACTAAAGAGGCATATTATTTTTGCTCCAAGTGAAGAACAGAAAGGCAAGCTGGAGGGAAGCTTAGCTGGCGGCGATCACACCACTGCGTCTGTCACCTCTGGCTGTACGTCCTGCCCTCCTTTCTCTACACTGCCTGAGTGGATCTGTCTGAAAGAAGGGCAGAGCAGCCAACCGCACACTGCCCGTCGCTGACCCTGCAGTCATCTCTTAACTGAAATGCTACATCTGTTTACATTGACAAAAATATGCATTCAATAAGTCAGTCTAGTAATTTGGGAAATGGATGGAGATGGATGTAGTAAAAAAAAAAAAAAAAAAAAAAAAAAAGTCAGTCTCATGTTAAAAGGATAGTTCACCCAAAAATAAAAATTCTTTTATCATTTACTAACTCTCAAGTTGTTCCAAACGCATGAGTTTTTGAGGGTTTTTTTCTTCTGTTGAGCACAAAATTGTAAAGAATTTTACAGAATGCTGGTAACCAAACAGTTGACAGTAGCCATTGACTTCCACAGTATAGAGGAAAAAAAATCATTGAAGTCAATGGGTTTGGCTAAACATATATCACCAAAGGATTCACATATTCTCAGTGACTGAGAAATATGTTGTTGCAACTGTTCATGAACACATTACTTGGATTAAACCACTAAAGCATAAATATGGGGGGAAATAAATTTATGCTGTGAAGAAAAACAGCCTAAACCTCCCTGCTTTTTTTTAGACATGCATGATGTGAACAAATCAAATGTAAAGATAATACCAGCAAAAATGTCAGTAGAATAAATACTGGCAAAAATGAAATCAAGCCTCAATGTTTTGGTGAATTTTGGTGATAACTGAGTCTTTTTTCACACAGTACCTGAAACAGGCATTAAAAACCATCACTGCATTTTGATTAATCTGTATGCAAATTCAAGATCAAACAGGGGGCTCTCCCCATATACATGACATTATAAAATCTTGTTTATTTTAATAATATGAGCCCTGTACAAACTTTAACTTTGCAGTTACATGTATATACATGTTATAAATACTGTATATATATACAGTGCCTTGCAATTTTTTTCACATTTTGTTATGTTGTTATGTTGCTGAAATATGTACATTGCATAAGTATTAATTCAGTACCCTTAACTCAGTAGTTTTGTTAAAGCACCTTTACAGCCTGCATTTGGCAATTTGCTGCCATTCTCCTCCTCACCTCTTTACCTCTTAAGCTCTGTCAGCTTTGATGGGGGCTGGCAGACATTTTTAGGTTTCTCTAGAAATGTTTGATTGGGTTCAAGTCCAGGCTGTGGCTGGGCCACTCAAGGACATTCACAGAGTTGTCTATAAGCCACTCTTGCTGTGTGCTTAGGGTCATTGTCCTGTTGAGTCAGCCTGAGGTTCTGAATGCTCTGGACTGGGTTTTTATTAAGACTATCTCTATATTTTGCTGTGCTGAGCTTTCCTTCTACTTTTCCTTCTGAAAAGTCTCTCAGTCCCTGCTGCTGAAAAACAGCCCCACAGCATGACGCTGCTACCACCACACTTTACTGTTGGGATGCTACTGTGCTGGTGATGAGCAGTGCCTCCATACATGATGCTTGGTATTGAGGTTTATCAGACCTGAGAATCGTGTTTCTCACAGTCTGAGAGTTCTTTAGGTGTTTTGTTGCAAATTCCAGGTGGGTTTTCATGTGTCTTCACTGAGGACAGCATTGAGTTTGGCCACACTGCCATAAAGACTGGACTGGTGGAGTGTTGCAGTGATGCTTGTCCTTCGTTAAGTTTCTCCCATCTGCATATATGAAAATGTAGCTCAACTAGCGTGACCATCAGCTTGTTGGTCACCAGTCTAATCAAGACCCTTCTCCATTAATGGCTCAGTTTGGCCAGGAGGCCAGCTCTAGGAAGAGTCCTAGTTGTTCCAAAGTTCTTCCATTAAGGGTAATGGAGGCTACATGCTTCTGTCAACATTCAATGCAGCAGAATTTTTTCTGAACTCTTCCTTAGATCTGTGCCATGATGCAATCCAATCTCTCAGCTCTGTAGACAGTTCTTTTGACATCAGGGCTTGGTTTTTGCTCTGATATGCATTTTCAGCCATTACAGCTTTTATTGAGAGGTGTGTGCCTTTCCAAATTATACTCATTCAAATGAATTTGCCACAGGTTAACTCCACTCGAAGTTTAGTAACATCAACAAGCAATATGAATGCTTCTGAACTAAATTTCAAGTGCCCCATAAAAGGGTATGAATACTTCTGCAATGGAATAATTTCAGTTCTTTATGCTTTTTCATTATGGTTTATGGAGTGTAGATTGATGTGGGGGAAAATAAGTAAAAGAAAGTGAAAAAGTGAAAGTGATGATGTATTGTCAAGTACGGTGACCCATACTCGAAATTGGTCCTCTGCATTTAACCCATCACGAGCACAGCAGTGAGAAGTGAAGACACATGCTCACACACACTTCGAACACACACCCGGAGCAGTGGGCAGCCATTGCTCCAGCGCCTGGGGAGCAATTAGGGGTTCGATGCCTTGCTCAAGGGCACTTCAGTCGTGTTATTAAAGGTGGAAAGAGTGCAATTCATTCACAATCCCCACCTTCAATTCTTGCTGGTGCGGGAATCGAACCAGCGACCTTTGAGTTACATGCTCTAACCATCAGGCCATGACTGCCCCAGAATTTAATATAAGGCAGTTTAACACACAGCAGCAACAAAACAAAACTTGAAATAAAAAAAAAAAAGGGGTATGAATACTTTCGCAAGGCACTGTATATATTTACATAAACGACTAATTCTCAAAAGCTGAATGTTAAATAATATAATTCTTCCACACTGTTGACTCATGCCTGTCCTTCTTTCCCAGATTTCATCATGAGCTGTGAATCCCTGCTGGCTCTGTGTCTCACTGTCTGTGTCCGCTGTGGACAGCAACTGTTTTACACTGGCCATCTCAGTGCTGCTCTCGTGCCATCTAGTCTCCATGACTGAATATTATTTCTTTTCCAATTATATCCACAGCACTGTGAAATGAAATGTCATCCTGTTTGGTGGTACTGGGATTACTGAAAACTCTCATGTGGTGACCATGTTGCAGCTGTATTGCACAGTAAAAATTTTTGACAAGATACCAGAGGCTTTAATGCAAACCTGCCACTGAAATTTTCTTTTAATACATTTCATGTCAGCTGTTTGAGGGCCGTCACCTGATCATCTCTGTCACAGCAGTTTGACCTCGCTATGAACCTGCTGTCTCACAGGGGGTTTGGTTTCAGTCAGTGGAAGCAGATGTGAATGTATGCTTGTGATATCTCACGCTGATACAGTGCTAATGTATCAGAGTGCGAAGAGAAGTTTAATTGTGTTAGACTTCTGATGAGGCAGCCTCATGGGAAAGAGCCGCTCAAACACTAATGTGTGTTTGTCAGCAGCTTGACGCTTCTGGGAAACCGGCTAAGAATTACCTGTGTAATTATATATGTAACCAGAATAACTTAATTATAATAGTAATTAAAAAAAAAAAATCTCATCTCTTCTGTACAGCACATTGGTCAACAATTTGTGTTTATTTGTGTTTTATAAATGAATGAATGAATGTAAAGGTAAGATATGAACCTCAATTTTTGTCAAATTAAGGCTGTTCTGAGGAAGTGTTTTTCTAGGTAACATTATCATGTTTTAGACATTTGATTAATAACAAGTATAAGATTCTCTGTAATTGCTCAAGCTGTAGCTTTTGGATGGGACCGATGGGATGGGACCGACACTAAAGTGCATGAGATTGTGTGATTGTCTGCTGATGAAGGGGATATGAGAGGGCTCAGGTGTGAAATCACTATTGAATCCAGACTGCAGATTTCATTCAGATATTGGGGTGTAATGAGCACTGGCCATCTGTCGATCTGCTGAGAATAGATCCAGCATGACGAAATAAAAAAACAGTCTTTCTGGGTTTAAAGGGTACTGGTTTTTGGAGTGCTAGTAAAGAAGTACACCATCATTCTCAGCTCATAGAAGTAATGGAAGGCCACAGTTCATGGTTTTGGTCTAATTTTATTTCTTTCTGTATGGTGAGCACCTTACAAAACTGTTCAATATTCTCTCAGCTCTTTCTTTGATGTTCTTTTCTGTTCTTCCGTCTACTTTCTAACCTCCAAATTTTCCTATCTCAGCCTCCACATGTGGCAACGGCCCAATTCCTTTTCCTTTATACTGTACTTTGCTGCAGAACTGCTCTTCTTTAAATAGAAGTGCTATATTCACAGCCAGCCATGATTTAGTTATTCCACTAGCAAAAGTGCCTGTTAATATATGAGTTTCTAAAATGGACATGTGATCACTAACAAAAAGCAAATAAATCAAAAACATTTGTTTTGTAAACGAGGCACGTGTCATGGACAGTTTTGAAACATTTGTTGAAAGATGAAGCAGAACTAGATCTGACTGCAGCTGCATCTCAAACCGTAAGTAAATTATTTCATAATGCTTTGTCTGGAAATGGCTGTTTTATTTTGATTATGTTGTCAAAACACTGACATACAGTAGCAAGGGGACAGGGCATCGATACTGCTTTCTATGCAATGATGTTAGCCAGTCATAACAGTGGTGGATTACTGACTGATGTCTTAAGGCCAGGACACACCAAGGCGACTCTAGCAGAGATCTAGCAGCAATGAAAGCCGTCGGCTTCGGCTGCATGAGACTTGAACTGGATGTCACTGACTAGGCATTAAATCAGAATTCTCACTTTCTCTGATGGCCCTGATGCTGATTCAACATTTTGAACGTGAGCCCGGTGAGAGTCGACGTGTGGAACACACCAAACAAACTAGCCCGACAGACGCTGCCCAATGGTCTGACGGGTGTGTCCCGGCCTTCAAAGGACCCACCCCTTAAAACAGGTTGTTTTTAGAGAGAGGGTCAGAATGAGGGTTGAAAATAATAATTTTTCCACAGATCGATTGATTGATTGATTGATTGATTGATTGATTTTTGTGCAAAAAACTTTATTACCATTATAAGTAAACATCAAGAGTACACCTTTAAGATTCTTAATGTGCTGAGCAGCAAGTTGCAGAGCTGAATCTGTCTGGCTGGTTGTTCAGTGCAGTAGGGCATTTGCCAAGTCTCTGCTTCTACATCTCCCACCCAAATCATGCAGCACTGGGAACTGTAGGAGGTAAAAGCAAAATCCCTGTATAGGTAACTCCATGTATAGCATTTCAGTAGCCTGTATGAATTATAGAACCATGATCAAAGTCCTTGTGTAAAATTAAAGTTGGCACAGGTAATATCTGAGGGTGCATTCACAGATTCACTGAGGCTAAAAATACTATTTTTCAGGATTGATTGAATTTCAGTTTATCCAATACAATTTTCTATGATTCTAGCAGGATTTACAGTATATTGAAGCCCTTCACGACTAGTTACAAATCATATTAGAAAACCCATTATCATTCCTTTTAGACTTAATGTTGTAATTAGGTTAATTTAAAAACAATATGTCAATGGAAGACCACAGGATAAAACATAAAGCTGAGAGAGAGATAGAGAGAGGGAGAGAGAGAGAGAGACTGTAATACATGGAGGAGGCGGGGCATTGTGCCTTTTGTTGATGCTGCTGCATGAGACTGTATTCACTTCTGCCTGTGGGATGCTGAGAGAGAGTCTTTTCAACACCGAAACCTACATGACCTAGAGCATTTCTATTCATTACTGCAATTTAACTTTCATAAGAACATGGGAATTTGGGAATATACTCTTTATTTTACCACCACAACCTGCCTATGGAGTGGTAAGAAACCTCATGGGTATCTGATTATGAAATAACCCATGAGCTTTGTTGAATTATTGGCTTTTTTCTCTTTTGCTCAGTCAGACTGTTCAATAATAGTTTCTGCTTACTTGAAAGATTAGTGTTGCATGTCTGCTGTATTTGGATTGCAATATTTCAACTGCTACTGTGAATCAATTAAAATTGATGTTTTGGTTTGGCAATTTGGGTTAATAGGTAAGGACAAAATTGTCCTGAGTCTGATCAAATGTAAGGTCACGGCTTTATGGTGGCCGTTTATATTTGCAAATGTATGTATACTGTATATAATGTTGCTTGAATCTGCTTTGCTCCGAGACAGTTTATCTTAATTTTTCTAATTGCTGTGGTTTTTATAATTTGGGTCTTTTACTGAGTCTGTAACTGCACTTTGAACATGTGGTTACAGTGGATGCATTGTATTTGTGTACAGTAAAATGTCTCTGGTACTGGCAAGGGAGTCCAGCTCTCTGGTTTCTTTGTTAGACACTCATGAATCAAAGGTGGTTTTTTGAATAAAGAAAAGGCCTGACGTAATCTAGAATATGTCCATGGTGGAATTAGATTATGAAAGGATGTCATCTTAAGGGAATTACACTGGGAGAAAGATCTCTTTTATCATCCAGCTAGATTAGACAGGGCGCTGAGTGAACTTTGGGAAAGAAGCTAGAGTTGCCTATGATTTGCTTTGTACTTAAAAAAAAGTACTATACCGCAATATCCTCACAAGGTATATTAAAATTCTCGACGCTTGCTGTCCAACTCTGGCGAATGTTAAAAACAGTTAGATGCATACTTAGGGAAAGTGGTTGAGTTCAGTCAGTCAGACTTCCTGGTGGAGATTTAATCACTGAAACCCAGCAGAAAAGCTTTGATGAGAGTTACAGATCAATACGTGTACATCCAAATGAGCTGGAACAGCTGCCTCTGTTGATTTGCAAGCGTTCTCCTGAATATCTCATTCGCTTCATGCTGCAAACCTCTTCTGGAAGCAGTTTGCAGTGCAGAATGACTCGAGGTGAAACTCTGCAACCGTGTCACATTGTTCATTCTTTGACAGTGTCACTTCAGGGAGAGCATCAGAGAAGACTCTACAGAGACTTGATGAAAGACTATAACCCACTGGAGAGACCTGTGTTTAATGACACACACTCGCTCACTGTGTATTTCAGCTTCAGTCTCATGCAGATTATGGATGTGGTAAGTTAATCATTTAAATATTAAAAGATGAAACACTAAATATATACCCTAAAAACTATGACCATGAACAATGCTTAGGATAATCCAAGTAAATTTACTCCACCAGCAGGTTATATCATATGCAAAAAAAAAAAAAAAAAAAAAAAAAAAAATCTGTCCACAGATTGTCACCAAAATAATTTCTTCCAAATAATTTTCTGTTCACTCTGAAAACATAATTACATTTTGCATTGAACTAGGATGAGGAAAAGCACTTGTCGGAGAGAGGCGAGATGTAGAGATGTCAGATCAACTATTACAGGCTTTTGAAGATGCAACATAAACATTTTGGAAAGCCACTACAGATTATTTGTCACAGTTCACGCAGCAATAGACCTTGAAGGGTAAATGCCATATTGAATTTTACACAGATGAAAATGAGGCTGTGAGGGAGAGACTAACAGTTCTTCCATGCTGGATAAAAGTCTAAGATGAGTTTTTGGGATGATTTTTCATCAGCTGAACAACTGACATGCTCTTCAACAACAGCAGGCTATTGAATGCACATACATGTACTACTGTCCCTCATTTTTTTTTCCATTTCTTTCAAAAATTAAATATGGCACTTACTGAGGTGTATAATTTCAGCTCAGTTAAATGTCTTTCTGTATTAACAGTAAGGTTTCATTAGACAGTTAAATAAAAGCATCTCACAGTTTTCTGATAAATCTGAAGAACATCACAAAACTGCCTCGAATTGTAAATTATGTTCCTTTGTGACAAAATAGTGCACGTCATTGTATTGAATGCACACATGCACTGTATTTCAAATTTAACTACACTCTAAAAACAAAAAACTTTCAGATTATATAATATTAATAAAATAAAAAGCTACGTAAGTGTACTTAAAGAGAGTTGACTGTTTCTTAACAAGTGAAAAGCCGACCTTGTAATAATGTTTTTTCTTTAATCACGATTAATTGCATAAAAAATAAAAGTTTGAGTGTGTATGTGAGTTATGTGTGCGTACTGTGTGCAATTATTATGTATTTATAAATACACACAAATAATGTATATATTTAAGAGAAATATGTTATGTACAAAATATTTTAATTTATATAGAATATATTATAATAAATACATATACTTGTAAATATTTCTTAAATATATATATGAATGTGTTTGTATTTATATATACATAATAATTACACACAGTACACACACATATATTAGGCAAACTCAAACATTTATTTTACATGTGATTAATCGTTTGACAGCACTAATTTGATTATCATTTTAATTGTAGCGTGGCATTCAGAATTGCATTTGATATAAATATTGTTTAAATACACTAAACTACAACTTCATCATGACAAATGTGTAATTACAAATATATTTTAAGTACATGACATACAAGTTTTAACAGAATTGCATGGTCTGAATGAATGTCAGTACATTCAGAAGTACACTTTAACCATATTTCAAAGGCAATAGGTATAATAATAAAATTACATACACATAAAGACGTCCTTAAGTCATACTTAAGAGAGCGAAAAAGCACTCTAAAGTTTAGTAATACATTTTCATTCAGTTGCCGTTAACATGCTGTTAGGCGTCCTCTTTTTAAAGGGACAGTTCACTCAATGCAAGGTCTTATGACTTTGGAGTGACGTGAGGGTGAGTAATTAATGACAGAATTTTCATTTTTGGGTGAACTATCCCTTTAAAAGATTTTTTAAAGTATTTCTAAAGTGCACTCTTAACCCTTGTGTCTTAATGTAAAATATGTTTTAAACCATGTTTTGAAAGTAGTTCTTTAATCAGATTTTTATAAAAGTGTATCTTTGTCCATCTACAGGATGAGAAGAATCAAGTACTTACAACCAACATTTGGTTACAGCTGGTAAGACACCCACACTTACCACTGTCTGACAGACTGCTCATCAGCAATGCAGTGAAACAACATGTTCCTTTAATGTGAATGGTTGAAGACCTCTCTGTGGGTCTGTTATTAATAGCTGAATGTTAATGACTGTGAAGGTAATGCATTGGATTTGACTCTGCTTCCATGACAGTCCTTCAAATGTTGTCCTTGGTCAATGCTGTACACCACTAACTGTGCCTATGAATTTGAAAACCTTATTAACTGCATTTAAAAATCTCAGCAGTCTACCAGTGGATATAAATTGCATCTAATTTACATTTATTTGGCTTTGCTCCAAAAAAGAGCAGTGTAGCAGTGTTCTTCATGTTCATGTGCAGAAAACCTCTTTATATTCTGATGAGTACTGACATATCTAATGCTTAATATAGAGATTCAGATACAAGTTCATATCATGCATAATTCAGTTTGCATCAAGTGTACATTTCCATCTTGTTCCTGATTGATGATGATGAAGTTAACTTCTCTTTATTTTAGTATTGGTATGACTACTATCTTCAGTGGAACGCTTCTGAATATCCTGGAGTGACGAATGTACGATTCCCTGACAGTCAGATCTGGAAACCTGACATCTTACTGTATAACAGGTTTGTTACCTTCACACATAATTATTGTTAAACTCATATGTATAGTTGGCTTTTCAAAAAAGGAGTTCCATAAAACCACACATAGCTTTAGAAGCTTAAACTGTGTTTGTGAACGATTTCTTGAGAGTTGCTAAATTGCCTAGAAAAAGTGCTGGTACAGTTAATGGACACTGAGTTTGCACTACAGCATTGAAAACAAAGGGTTGGCCTCATTTGTCCCTGTCTACTGGAAAAGCAGCAGTAGTAGATGGTAAAGAACTAGCTCCAAGTGAATCCGCCACAGAAGATGAAGAGTTGCCACTATATAGAGGTCAAATGAATAAAGTCAGCGAATCGCTAAATGGAATCAAATGAGATGTTAAACATCCACTGGTATAAAATTTCATTTTATTTATTGAAAAATCATTAATTTTGTTAGTGAACATATTGGTTATGTTGGTCTAGCAGCCTGGAGCACTGTGGTCTTTTCCTTAGGGATTTCTGAGACTGAATTCTTTATTCTCAAACATGCCTCCATTATTTGAATGAGAATTAATTTAGACAAACACATTTGCATAACTGGAACACAAAACTGATATTGGCATGAGGCAGCTTTGATTTGTCATTTCCCTGAAATTCCCCTACTTACTGCACAGCCATTAGTGGTGCAAAATAATTCAGTGTAGATGAAATGCATTTACTTTGTATAGGATTAATCGGAAATGTTTCTAAGTGTTTCTCAGAGATGTTCATAAATCACCGTTGTGTTCTTTTTAGTTAAAATGATTCTTGTGTTCTCCACAGTGCAGATGAAAGGTTTGACGCCACATTTCATACTAATGTGCTGGTGAATTCCTCTGGTGCCTGCCAATACCTACCGCCAGGTACTTTTCAGATGTTCATGATTCCACAAGTAATTTTTCCCATTTGATCTGGAAAGAAGAGGATTATTATGGATGCCTTTTGAAGCTCAGAGTGAAAAATAAAATATGTATTTGTGAGATAAAAAATGTAAAATAAGAAATAAATGACTGAACTACCCTGTTGAAAAAAAACAGCATATGCTGGTTAGGTAGGTTTTGATGCTGGAATGCTGGTTTTAGCTGGTCATGTGCTGGTTCAGGACCAGCTTAAACCAGCTGAGGACCAGCAAAGAGCCAGCATAAAAAAGCAAAGGACCAACATAAACCAGCTAAGAAACAGCTAAAACCAGCATCCCAACATCAAAACCTACCTAACCAGCATATGTTGTTTTTTTCAACAGGGTAGGTCATAAAAAAATATTATGAGAATAGTTTTATAATAGAATAAAAAATAGAATTATGAGAAATTTAGTTATAGATTATATAAAGATCATCTAGTGAAAGCATCCAAGCTGAGATGTATCATCACTCGCTTTATCCGATGACTGTCCGATTATAGGACAATTTTGGTTGTGGACGTATAAAATGTATATTGCTGACAAATGGGTATTTATGTAATGGTGTCACAAACTAAGAAACTTTCCTCTGGCAAGATGCTGCATCAGCATCAATAAGTATCAGTACGATCCAAAATCACTTTCGTATTGGCCTGCAACATAAAAAAAATTGCATAGTGCACCTTTTAAATAACGTCTATTATGCAAAATCAGCATGTATGATTTTATGCTAAGGTGGAAAGAAAAATATACCTTTTACTTATTGATAAACTATTTGATGTGAATGGAGTTTTGCATGTGCTGCATTCACCTCTACTAGATCATTTACTTGTCTCCTCTTGTTTCTTGCCGCGAAAGCTGAAGCAGGCTCTATCCCGAGATAAACATTTGATTCATGAGTGGATGTAGTCCTGGCAGTGAATTTGCACTAAATTCTTTTTGTGGTGACATTGAAGAGATTGCCTTCTCTTGAACCTCTATAAAGCTTCATCAGAGGCCTAGTTATGCTTTATGGCAAAAGAAAGCAATGAAACATAGAGGGAAGATGATGTATTAAACAATCAACGGCCCGAGCTAAATTACATGCGTATGTCTTTACTGGCACCTTCAATTTATGGTTGTCTTATTGAACGATTCCCCTGATGTTAATTTTCATCACCATTACGGTTTACAGAAATCGAATTTTCAAACTTCTCTAATCTGACCAAGTAATAATACTGATAATTCTGATGATTAATCTTAAGTATTTTAATTATAGTTGTTACTATTATGACTTTAAGGACTCAGATGTGCTGCTGGAAAATGTGTTTTATTGCTCTCCACAGAAAATGTTCCACATCAGTCAGTTCACGTTTCTGTTCACAGGGATATTCAAAAGCACCTGCTACATCGATGTTCGCTGGTTCCCCTTTGATCTTCAGAGGTGTGATTTGAAGTTTGGCTCCTGGACGTATGGGGGATGGTCTCTGGACCTGCAGATGATTGATGCTGACATCACAGGATATATCGCTAATGGAGAGTGGGACCTTGTGGGTAGGGTGATATACATTATACATTGTAATGCACATTGTTAACCTTTATGATATACTGAAAATCCTTTATCTAATTTGGTGCTCCTGGTCAAAAGTAACCTGCCTTTTTGAAAACTTAAATCTCTCTTAATGCTATTTTTTCACTAAATCTTGTATTCAATCTTCTTGTCAGCTTGTTTTCTTTGAATTATAACAGGTTCTGTATTGCTTCGTGAATATGACTGGTCATAGGCCTCATTGAATTGATGAAAAAAGCATTATTTGTGGATAAATTTGACAATGTTCACTCAGAAGCTGAGGCACAGAGGTTCAAATCAATGAGCCCTAGGACCAGCCATTTCCTAAAAGAAATACAAAACCTGTGCTAACTGAAAGAAAACAAGTCAATTAAAACTTGTGGCAAAAATGCCACCAAAATGAATATAAATTCCCCATAAACAACACAGTGCAGATTCAATATAGCCTAAATAAAATATTAATTGTGATTTTAAGCGGAGTTTTTGCATAATTTGTGCTAGACTTTGCTAACGTCATGGACCAACATTTGTCTATGAGCCCAGAATGTGATGTGCCCAGAATGAAACAAAAACATTTTATATTGTTTTGTATATCGATATTAACACTCATTATTACAATATAAAGAGCAATAATCTACAATAATAATTTTTGTCATAATATTGCTGCCCTATAAGCTCCTGTTTTATACATGTATAATTTCGATGCAATTTTAAACAGTCTATTGCTATTGACAACAGTTTAAAATATTGATTAAAGTAATTGGGTAAATCTAAGTATTTCACATTAAAGACAACATACGGTTTTTAAGATCTTAAAAAGGTGATTATAAAAATTGCCCTCAAAAATGTAAAAAGTGCCCCTGGAAATCAAATATTGCCCCTTAATGGAAAAGTTCATTTCTGACCCTGGGCCAGTCATTTCTGAATGGGAACACCACAAGTGTAACAAGGTGGGGGAAAATTTGTAAAAACTGAAAAAATGATCCGCATTTTTTGGAAAGTTGTTATACCTTGTGTGAGCAAATTCAGTAATTTTTAATCAATAAAATTAACTAGCATTTGTTAGGAAAAAGAAAATCCTCTTAAGGTCAAAATGACCGGAACGTAACATGAGTGTTAAAAACAAGTAAGAAGTTTTTTTTATAGTCTATCAGTATTTTATTGTATTTATCGCATACTGTATTTTAGCCTTCTTAAGTCATCTTTAAGTGGGTCCAAAAAGTTTTAAGAAAGTTCAGCTGCATTAATATAAATAATCAATTTAATTTTAGTTTAATTTAAATTAACATCCAATTATGTGTCAGAAAACATTATGTACAACTTGCATTTAAAGGAGAAGTTCACTTCCAGAACAAATATTTACAGATAATTTATTCACCCCCTTTTCATCCAAGATGTTCATGTCTTTCTTTCTTCAGTCGTAAAGAAATTATGTATGTATGAGGAAAACATTCCAGAATTTTTCTCCATATAGTGGACTTCTATGGTGCCCGTGAGTTTAAACTTCCAAAATACAGTTTCAATGCAGCTTCAAATGGTTATTTTCCAAAAAAAATGTGCAACTGATATACTTTTTAACCTCAAGCAGACGTCTTGTTTATTCTCTGCGACCGCATGCGAACTCTGTGTAATCCGGGTCAATACAGTTAGGGTATGTCGAAAAACTCCCATCTCATTTTCTCTTCCAACTTCAAAATCACCCTACATCGCTGTTTTACCTTTTTTTGTAAAGGGTGTTTAATCTTCTTTGCATGTTCACTTTGTAAACACTGGGTCAGTACTTGTGCAGCGATGTAGGACAATTTTGAAGTTGGAGGAGAAAATGAGATGGGAGTTTTTCGACATACCCTAACTGTATTGACCCGGATTACACAGAGTTTGCATGCGCATTGCAGAGAATAGACAAGCGTTTGAGGTTAAAAAGTATATAAATTGTACATTTTTTTAGAAAATAACTAATCATTTCACTAGAACCTTCTTTTTCGGCTGGGATCATTTTGAGCCCTTTGAAGCTGCATTTAAACTGCATTTTGGAAGTTCAAACTCGTGGGCATCATAGAAGTCCACTATATGGAAAAAAATTCTGGAATGTTTTCCTCAAAAAAAATAATTTCTTTACGACTGAAGAAAAAAAAAGTCATGAACATCTTGGATGACAAGGGGGTGAGTACATTATCTGTAAATTTTTGTTCTGGAAGTGAACTTCTTTTAAGTATAGGCCTATTATTATTTCAGTAAATAATTTAGCATTAAAGGTATGCTTAAATTTATTTATTTTTCACAAGGGTTATCAGTCTCAGTAGTTTAAAAATCAGTTTTTTTTAGGATTTTTATTTTACAAAAGGTATATGCTAGTTAAGGCAATATTATGCATGATATGTCTTTTTTGCACTCACCTTCAACAATGTTAATGTACAGTAACAGTGTTGAATGGTCATTGCACAAAACATTAATTTTCTAACGTTGCCAGTTATATGTAACAGAGGTTCCAGGTCGAAGGAATGAGAGATTCTATGACTGCTGCAAGGAGCCGTACCCAGATGTGACTTTCACGGTGGTGATGCGGAGACGGACGCTATACTACGGTCTAAATCTGCTTATCCCCTGTGTGCTCATCTCTACTCTGGCTCTGCTGGTCTTCCTGCTGCCTGCTGACTCAGGCGAGAAGATCTCTCTTGGTAAGCCAGACACTTAATGCCTTTGTCATAATTTTAAAATGTTGATTGATGATTATAAAGTGATGTCATTGTTTTATTGTAATAGTGAATTGTATTCATTTAAGTGTCCATTTACATACCTGCATTCAGTTTGAAATGTCATGTTTTCTTCAACTTCCTTGCTTAGAATTGTCTCCTTCTGAGAAACCAACAACATGTTGAAAGAAATTATACGCTTCACCTTTAAAAGGGTTTATTACGGGAGCTAACCATAAACGGCCTCTGTCATAACCAGAAGTGCATAAATGTCACATTTGCCATTTTAAAAATCATTAATTTTATTTCTCACATCGGCAAACCTCACCGTTCTTTTTTGCTGACTTAGTGAAATATTCACATTTAAACCGACATCATATGAAATTCACTTTGGCACAGGCACACAATTTATGCCGACATCCCTGTAAGCTACTGTAAGTGGCGTGTAGTGAGATTGATGGCTTGCCAAAGATTGCTTCAGTGATTAATGCAGTTGGAGAGCTCTGAAGGCCAAATGCATCTATTTATCTGGCCTGCTGGATTTAAAGGATGCTGCCACAGTGAGCGAGGGAGTGTTCTGGAAAAGACTAAACCTGAAATCACAGCAGAGCACAATTTATTCTATTTTTTCATTTTGTCATTCCTAAATGGTATTAGTGTGACGAGGCTTGCCAACATTACTTTCCACAGAGTGAGATCAATACTCTAAATACCAGCAATTAGCCGACTATGTATGATACGGTACATTTAAGTTTCATTTTATATAGCTCTGCTCAATTTCTTATCTAAGTAGGGCACTAAATGAAGCTATTTTATAGTAACCTAATTAAGATTCAAGCCTGATTACTTTTTTGCTTTCTCTTGTATCATCTTATGCAGCGTCGACTGGGGTTAGTTGTCACAGTAAATATTTCTCATAGTGGGTCTATTTTTTGACAGTAACCATATGTTAGATGGATAGGAATCATAAAAATATATATTGATTTAGTTTGCATTGATTGTTTAAAACTGACATACTACATCTAGTTCAGTCATGAAACTCGATGGCACAGGCTGATACTGTAGGTCCTTTACATGCAATCTGCTAACAATCACATAATTTACTGCGAGGCACAAACAGATTGGCCTCTGCTGATTCTGTAGCCAATAAGCTTTAAATAACTTGGTTCAGTGTTCGCTAGGGTTGGGTATCGTTTGGGGTTTCCCACTGAGCAAACGACCTCCAAACGACGTCATTTCAACGTCTTTGTCGTAATATAGACATGATCTGCACGTCGGGTAGACGTCTCATGTTTGTTGGGTTTTTCGATACCGGTGCCAAATCGATACTTTTAAAACGGTACCGGTGCCAAAACGGTGCCTGAACCGATACTTTTAAAAAAAGCCACAAAGTGGTGGATGACACAAGAATATATTTTTATTGGACAAAAAAGTTCTTTAAATTGAACAATGTATTAAAAGTAAAAAAAAAAAAAAAAAGTAGTACTATACATTATTAAGTCAATGCAAAACACAACAACAATAAAACCTAAACCACCTAACCCAACTACAATAATTTAACAGCTTAAAATTTCAGCAATTCTTTTGCAGAAATGTGACTATATGTGATGAGATCTGGGAAAACCCGTCGGATGTCACGGTGGGACGTTTTCAGGAAATTCGTTTTTCATTAAATTATTATTCTATAACATCTTGTCTATCATTTCTGAAAATATCTCTTCGAAATTCACTTGTTTAGTGCAGAAAAATAGACATTTATTGCAGCAAGCAGAAATGACTGTCTTTCTCCTATGTTAAGAACGCGCTGCGGAGCTGCTTTCCCTTCCCTGGTGAAAAAAACAGCATATGCTGGTAGGTATGTTTTGATGCTGGAAAGCTGGTTAGGTAGGTTTTGATGCTGGTTTAAGCTGGTCCTTTGCTGGTTCATGCTGGTCCTTGGCCAGCAACATGACCAGCAAAAACCAGCAAAGGACCAGCATAAACCAGCTAAGGACCAGCTTTTAACACCACAAAACCAGTAAACCTATCAAAATAAACCACGTAACATATTTAGTAAAGGCGTATCAGTTCACATTCTCCACCAGTCGTGTGTAAAGTACAGCAAGCAAAGTTATTTATTTATTTATTTATTTATTTATTTATTTAAATATGGTGAGATGGCGGAGCACAACAACGCCGTCTCAAGTACTGCAGCTGCTCACTTAACCGATCTTACTCGTCTCAATCTGCTCAGTTTTGGTGATGTCAGTGCCCTAAATGATGTTACGGGCTATTTCACATCCAGAGATGAAGGATCGGATGATGAAGTTACTAAAGAGGAGTCCGATGACAGTCTGTTTTATCACAGTGCGCGAACAGTTGCGCTGTGCTCGCTTTTACTACAAGGTGCTGCATTTTTTACTAAACATAAAATGGGTGATCAGCGGAAAACAAACGTTAGTCTGTTTGTCTAATGATGCAGTAGCGCTGCTAACTTGACAGACAGCCCTCGTTAAACCCGTAAAGTGAAAGTGAAAGCCGTCTCACTTTAAAGCCGTTTTTCTCAAAATCCCAATCCTGAAAATCATCGCTATCAGCCAACCTAAGATAGCCATAACGTAGGTTATGTAAAAAATAAAAGTTTTGGAAAGGGGCCTGAACTCAGCTTTCATATGGTGTCAAAACCTAAAAAGGTAAAATTTCACCATGTGTTGGGTTTTCCTAGATCGCATCACATATTTGCCGTCTCTAGCAGTCTCTCTGCAGTCAGAGCAAGTGTAACGATAGCTGCAGCATTCACGCGCTTCTCGGATGGTCTCATTTCCAGACGATTTGTGCTTTTAATTCGAAATGTGAAAATGGATAGTAACTACAAAGATGTCTTGGATTTCTATCATCAAATCTTTCCGATGTTCACGTGAGTTTTCTCATTCAGTAAATACATTTTCTGATCATTCTGACACCCCATGTATTTAAATTTAACTAGCGATCATGCATGTTGATGAATCAATGATTCTACATCCGTGTCATAGCACCAGAAGACAAATATTTTAATCAACAGTTCAGACATTTAAGTGGCACCGAAATTCTCATTCTGATTCGGTCCGGTACATACCGGTCACATGGGTACCGGTGCCGTATTGGCACCGGGTTTCGGTACCCAACCCTAGTGTTCGCTGTCTAAGCCTTCAGTATTCCTCTGAATCCCTCCACCTCCTCCAGCTCCACCTGTCTAGATCCGCTACGGCAGGGGTTCCCAACCTTTTTCACTCCGGGGCTCCCCTCCTTCTCTGGTCAATTTTCCAAGGCCCCCCTATGCATGACATTTCCTCTTATACTATTCTTCCACAGCAAAGAGAACATTCATTCGGACAACTATGCAAATATATTGAAATTTCACACAAAAATACTAGGGTTCAAAGCCCCGAGAGTGTGCGTAGTTCGAGAATCAATAGCGGACATGTACATGCCTAATATACGACTCACGTCATACATTAGGCACCTGCAAGTTCGTTATAACTCTGATCGTCTTTACCTTTACATTAGCGCCGCGGTTTGATTCATGCAGCCGAGAGATGTGGTTTGCGTGAAGCGGCTGGAAGTTCTGAGCCGCCGTTCAGAACACGAGAGAGGCCGTGCTTTAATCATTTTAATTCAACACATTAATAATGAAATTAAACAATTCTAGGATAATATTTAAAATAATTTTAAGCTATCTCGCGGCCCCCCCTGGAGGATCACTGAGGCCCCCTAGTGGGCTGTGACCCCCCCTGTTGAGAACCTCTGTGCTACGGCATTTATGTGTATGTGCCTATATCAGGGCTGGGAAAAGAAACAGATTCATCACGAATGGAGAAATCGATGCTGCATGGATTCTGAGATTTCCTGAATGCTTCGCAATTCTGAGTTTAGTTTTTAACAGCAGATGGGTCATAAAAGCATTCTGAACCGAGGTGCAAATACGCGACTCAGTCGAACACACAAGTGCACTTCAGCACTCTTGCATGAGCATTTGAGTGTGTGGGTAAAAACTAGATTAGATCGCCATCTGCTGTTAAAAACTGTGTGCAGAGAAAATCGCAATGTATTCGGAAAATCTCAGAATTGCTCCACGAATCGCGATGCATCGATTTATTAGCACAGACCTAGCCTATTGTCATGTAACGTGTGAGGAAGGGGCAAACAAAGACGAAAGTCAAAGACAAAGTCTTTATAGTAATCCACGGGTAATTCCGAAACAGGCAGATCCACAACAGGAGGGTAGAAACACTCACGTACACATTGACGAGACTGGACACAAAGCAATGAACTCAATGGGGAAGTAATATATATGTTTTGATTGTCAGGGATCACAGTCCTGCTCTCACTGACAGTTTTCATGCTTCTGGTAGCTGAGATAATGCCGGCAACATCAGACTCTGTGCCTTTAATAGGTAATCCAACTTATGATGTACATTTTGATGTCAGATGTGTGATTGACTGTACTCAATAAACTTAAGTGTACTTTCCATGAATGTTTCTTAAAATACTTTTTAAAAGCACTTTGTATTAAAGAAGTTCACTTTCAGAATGAAAATTTCCTGATAATTTACTTACCCCATGTCTTCCTATATGTTCATGTCTTTCTTCAGTTGCAAAGTAATTAAGTTGAAAACATTCCAGGAATTTTCTCCATATAATGGACTTCGATGGTGGCCAACATGTTGAAGATCCAAATTGCAGTTTCAATGCAGCTTCAAAGAGCTTTACAGAATCCCAGACGAGGAATAAGTTCCAACCAAATCTCATGGCAAATTTGTACATATTTTATGAGGTGGCTAATGTGTAGAAATTCGTACAAATGACCTACCCCTAAACTTAACCATTACTGGGGTCCAGACAAATCGTACAAAATGTGTACGAATTGAGCCCCGTTCACACTACTACAAGGGACAGGCAGCGACAAAACAACACAATCCCATTCATTTCAATGGAGAGCTGGCGATTTCCGGCGACAAAAGCGACACCGAGCTACAGCGATCATTGGTGACGGATGGGTCGTGTCCAGCGATGCGACAAAGTTCAGAATCCCTCAACTTTATGCAAAAGAAGAGCGACTTTCGGGAGCGACAGCCAATAGGAAAGAAGACGGTAGAGCTCATGTGATCATTCTCCTCTCAGCCATAGATAAACATACTCAGTGGAAAAAAGTAGCCTCTGCTTCTCATTCGTTTTTGTTTGTATGTACAAATTTAATTTATATTTATATTATATTTAGTCTTTTGCCTCCAAAATGTTTGTATTTAGCGGCAAGAAACCTGATTCGCTGTCAAGGCAACCAGTAGTGAGAATGCCCACTAGCAACCTCCTCGTCAGCCACTGGCGACATGCAGCTACAGAAGTCGCTGCTAGTATGAACGCAGCTTTGGTCATGAGATAGTGTTGCAAATGCTTGTCTTGCACTAGCTCAGCGATGCGCATGCATCGGTTAGTTCTTTGTCTGTGCACTCCCATTCAAAAAGGTAGGGTAGGGAGAAAAACTCCATCTCATTTTCTCCTCCAACTTCAAAATTGTCCGTCATTGTTATTTTACCTTTTTTGCAAAGGGCGTTTGACTTTCTTTGCATGTTCACTTTGTAAACACTGGGTCGGTACTTCTGCCTATGTCACGCGTGCAGTCGAGCTAGTGCAAGACAAGCATTTGTGGTTAAAATGTATATATATATATATATATATATATTTTTTTTTTTTTAAAGAAAATTACTGATAATTTCACTAGATGAGATACTTATTTCTTGGCTGGAATTGTGTCGAGCCCTTTGAAGCTGCGTTGAAACTGCAGTTTGGACCTTCAGCCCATTGGCCACCATTGAAGTCCACTATATGGAGAAAAACCTTCATTTCTTTTCAGCTAAAGAAAGAAAGACATGAACATCTTGACTGATATGGGAGTGAGTAAATTATCAGGAAATTTTCATTCTGGAAATAAACTTCTCTTTTAATGTCAAATTAAAAGATTTAAAGTACATTTAAAATAGTTTTAATAATTGTGTTTTAAATCACTGGTTCTCAACTCCAGTCCTCGGAGCCCACTGCACATTTTGTATGTTTCTGAATTTAACACACTTAGTTCAGTTCATGGATCTTTCTCCTAATGAGCTGATGATCTGAATCAGGTGCGTTAAATGAGGGAGACATACAAAATGTGCAGAACAGTGGGCCCTGAGGACTGGAGTTGAGAACCACTGTTTTATAGTACAGTTTTTAATGTGCTGACTAACATACTAAGCACATGTAAAATACTTGATTATCATTTCAACTGTAGCTTGTTATTCAGGTTGTTAATATAATTCTCTCTATCCTTTGATTAGCTCAGTATTTCGCCACCACCATGGTTATTGTTGGTCTGTCTGTGATAGCCACAGTCTGGGTATTACAATACCATTACCATGATCCAGAAGGAGGAAAAATGCCAAAATGGGTGAGGCTCTCAAGGCTGCTTTTATTTCTGCTTACTATATAAACACATCTAACTTAAAGGGATAGTTCACCCATAAATTCTGTCATTATTACTCACCCTCATGTCATTCCAAACCTCTAAGACCTTCATTAATCTGCGGAACACAAATTAAGATATTTTTGGTGAAATCCAAGAGCTTTTTGACCCTCCATAGGCAGCAAGGGTCCTACCATGTTCAAGGTCCAGAAAGGTACCAAGAACATCGACAATATAGTCCATGTGACATCAGTGGTTTAACCATAATTTTGAAAACATGATTTTGTCAAAAATATCTTAATTTGTGTTTGGAAGATGAACGAAGGTCTTATGGGTTTGGAACGACATGAGGGTGAGTAATTAATGACAGAATTTTTGGGTGAACTATTCCTTTAATTTAGACATATTATGATTACTTCTATGTTTGTGTTTGGAAAACTATGTTATTTAATAGCTCATTTTTCTGTAAGACCCGTGTGGTGCTGTTGAACTGGTGTGCGTGGTTCTTGCGGATGAAGAGGCCTGGTGAGGACAGAGTTCGCTCAGCTTGTCACAACAAGCAGCCGCGCAGTAGCCTCACCAGCGTGGATCTGAACATCAGTACTGGAGCCACACAGTCCACAAATGGGAACCTGCTGTACATCGGTTTCCGTGGAATGGACGCTATTCACTATGCCACTTCACCCGATTCAGGGGTGATCTGCAGCCGGCTCGTCGCCACAGGTGAGGATGATGTGCTGCTCCCTGGGGCTCAGGCGTCTTCTGTTAGTAGCGGCCCTGGAGAAAGTGAACTGTCCAAAATTTTGGATGAGGTTCGGTACATTGCCAAACGCTTCCGGGACCAAGACGAGGAGGAGACTTTGTGTAATGAGTGGAAGTTTGCAGCATCTGTCATTGACCGTCTTTGTCTCATGGCCTTTTCTCTGTTCACCATCCTCTGCACCATTGGTATCTTAATGTCTGCTCCGAATTTTGTAGAAGCCATTTCCAAAGATTTCTTCACTTGAGGCCTTTGTATACCCCTATTGTAGTTATTTTTACTTCTCAGAGCCTCTCAAGTGTAACAATACATTTCTTTTACACAGTAGATTAACTAAAAATTGACTTGAAGGAATAGTCCATTTAAAAAGAAAAAAATCACTTTGATTGTTTGGAAAAGAGCAGCGTGAACATTCTGCTAAGGCTCTTCAGTATTTCATACAAGAAGAAATTATACAGGTTTGAAATGGCATGAGGGTGAGTAAATGAATCATGAAATTGGGCAAGTTACTTCTAAAATGTAATACATTATATGTTACTAGTTACTGTCTTTTGAAAGTAATTAGTTACATTACAATCTTACTGTCTCTGAATTGTAATGCGTTACTTTCACTGAAATATTTACAGCATTTTAAAATGCTAAATTGTAGTTTATTGCTGCTCATTATACATAAAGTGAAGGGCAATGTATTATAGCAAAGTGACTGTGAAGGCCTCCAAGCCTGCTAACAGCATAATGTAATATACAGAGTAAAGGCTCATGGCGGAATACGTTCCTTCATGACTGGTCTCAACATATCTGTTTTTGAGTGTTTTTGTATTAGTGGCTGCGTAAACTATTGTATCAAACTGTGCATCTGAGACAGGACTGTAGCCTTAAATGAACTTTATAAAAGTTTATAATTTATTATTTGTTTGTTTTTCACAAATTTAAGCATTTGCCGCACACACACACACACACACACACACACACACACACACAATGAATTTCTCTAGTGTTGTATCTGCCATCATGCTTCATCTATGGTTATCACTGCTGTTGTACGTCTTTGTGCTCATGTCTTTTTTCCAGTATTGTAACTGCTGGAGAATAAGTCACTGTACGTGATGATATGAAGGTGGAGATTTCTAACCACTTTTTTTCTTTCAAAATATTGTACAGTATAATGACAAATAAACATATTTTTGTAGGTCGACCCTGATTTTCAGACTTTTTAAATGTCTTTAAACCAGCAAAAATCACTACAGTAACCACTCAGATAGCGTTAGGAAAACAATGCTTTAAGTATAGGCTGCAACTGACTGAAAATATTTGACTGTTTGTAAAACATGGAAACCAGTGTGTGTGTCACTGTGTTGACATTATCTGTTTTGTTTTGTTTTGTTTTGTTTTGCTTTTTGTTTAGTGATAGTTGTTCATGAGTCCCATGTTTGTCCTGAACAGTTCAACTAACCACTGTTCTTCTGAAAAATCTTTCAGGTCCCACCAATATTTTGTTTTTTCAGCATTTTTGTGTATTTGAAGCCTTTCCAAAAATGACTGTATGATTTTGAGATCCATCTTTTCACATTATTTCAGAAGGTTTAAACACTCACTGATGCTTCAGAAGGAAAAATTATGCATTAAGAGCTGGGGGGTGAAAACTTTTTGACTTTGAAGATCAGGGTAAATTTCAATTTTGTCTTCCGGGAAAATTTAAGTATCTTCTGTAGTTTCTGAAGGGCAGTACCAAATGAAAAAAATATGATATTTAGGCAAAATAATAAAAACGAACACATTTATTCTGTTTTAACCCCTGGCTCTTAATGCATTTTTCCATCTGAAGCATCAGTTCGCTTCTGTAATAGTTGCATATGAAAAAGATGGATCTCAAAATCATACAGTGCATAACATGCATTTTGTATGATCCCTCATATTTTGGTAAAATTAACATTTTGCAGATTCTACAAGGTGTATGTAACCTTCAACTGTAGATGGCATGTAATGTCTCCATCTGGTGGCTGTTAATGAAATTGTGTAATATGAGACAAAAAAGAACAAATGTAGAGATACACTATACTATATTACTATATGCCTTTATGAATTTTTTAGATGTTATTTTTGTGGCTGTGTACATTTTTTCCTCTATTTGTCTGGTTCTCTCAGCATATCAGCTCAAACTAATTATAATCTACAGAAATAGTTCTCTTTTTATGTCTCATTTAAATGTATATGCAGAATGAATAGGTACTTTGACTCTAAATGATGAATTAGCAACACAGTTGACATTAACTGGTAAATCTGACAAAGGAAAAAACATGACGTTGGATATACATTGAACTGGCATTCAACTGGCAGACATATTTACTCAATCCAACTTGTAATTTATCAAAAACGACAGTTTGTCATGATTTTAAAGCTAGAGCTGAAAGGAAATACAGAAAAAAGTAAGTGCTTATCTTTATGGTTATGGGTTAGTTAAATATTTATGAAAGCTGTTTTTTGAAAATTGTTATGGTCTCAATAGATTGAGTAAAGAAATGTAAACATTAAGGTTAATAAATGTTTATAGTTTAGCCAACATGAAAGTGAAAAGAATACTAAAACCCAATTTAACTTCATTAACAATGTCACAGCTGCAGTCATCATAATGTAATTAGTATGATAGAGTTACCCTTGAATTTTCATTGCGCTATTACATACAGTAGTATAGTACTATGGACATCAGACTATTAGAGTTACATCTGTGAAGCAGTTATACACACATCATTATATGTGTATACAGCATCATTTGTAGTGGTGGAACGGTTCAACTTCTCAGTTTTACTCTGTTTGTATCACAGTTTTAGAGTCATTGTTTCAGTACGGTTCGATATGTGCTGTTAAGGGAAAAACTATACAGTCAAATAAAAACAAATAAAATAAGAATAATCAAACCACAAGCAACAGCACAAATAAATACAATAGAGTAAAGATACAAATAAAATTAAAGCTGCAAGCAGCGTTGAAAGGGCCCTCGCACCCGGGCTCACCACCACCCGGTGGCTTTAGGAAAACAGCGAACGGTGAATGTGCATTTAAAGTGGTAAATATAGAAGGAATATGTCAAAGTCATTTATATGTGCCAAACTTCCTGCTACCATCTGGTGGTACTATAACTGAATATTGGCATGTAGATGTCTTCAAGCCAGGACTTTGATTAAATATATGAAGTTTGGCGCAGATTGAACATGGTATGTTTGAGTTAGTGTAAAACATGACATATTCTGTTGCCAACATGTATTATATGGCGCTATGATTATAACAGTATTGGCCTTTAGATGTGTTCAGGTCAGGTCAAACTTATTAAACGTGTGAAGTTTGAGGCAGATCGGACATTGTATGAGTTATAACAACTTCCTTTCACATGGTGAAACAGGCTGCCACCGACACGCCCTTCAATGAACACTCAAGATCTTCACAATTTAACATTGCAAAGTCCTTTAGAGTAGACTGATTAAATATAATGTTGATATCATTAAATCTCTAGGAGGAGTTTGTTAGAGCATAAAACATGCCACTTCCTGTTGCCAGCAGGTGGCACTATGACTATAACCGAATATGGTCATGTGCATGTGTTAAGAACAGGACTATGTCAAACATGTGAATTTTAGTGCAGATCGGGCATTGTATGCCTAAATTATAACAACTTCCTGTTTAACGGCGAAACATCGAAGTTTGTCAGGCCATCACGGACACACCCTTCAATGAAAACTCAAGATGTTCACAATTTAACATCAGAAATTACACTGACTAAATTTAGTGTTGATCTGTTTAAATGTCAAGAAGGTATTTGTTTACATACAATGCCTGAAAATGGCACAAAACTTGCAGAGAAGATTCAAAATAACAGACTTACTGTTGGGTTTCGTACTTTGTACCGACTGACATTTTTGTAGGTATTGGTGTGTTACATGTGTTTCATTTCAATTTCGTACATATATGTGAAACATTACTTTGTTGAAATTTTATAGGTGGTGCTACTGAGCCATTTTGTCACACCCACTTCTGAAACCTGTGTAAATTTTGTAAATTTTCACCACTTTTATAACGTGTGCAGTTTCAAGTATTCGAGCATGTTTAGGCCCTCAAAAATGTGATTCATTTTGGAGAAGAAGAAGAAAGCGCAAAGTATTGGAATTAAAAATTAAAAAAAAAAAAGTATTTATTGTTAATAATAAATAAATAAATAAATAAATATTGTGGCAGGAGGAGGACAGACACAGTGGGCGTGACGTCAGGCCTCAGGGAGGCTTTTATTAAACAATAATAGAACCAAAAATTGTCCAAAAAGGGGGAATAAAGTGTCCAAAATAAACAGGGGATTTGGTGTCCTCGTGCTGGGGGTTCCGTGAAGGAGGGGCAGTATTCGAGAAGGAAGGGTCCAGGTAAGGGGCGGGGTCCGGCAGCTCATCACTATGACGGCGCTCGTTCCCTCAATACTCCCTTCCTGGACCCAGGAGGACACCAGCGTGCATGCACAGGGAAGAGACTGATCTCCCGAGGAGAGGTGTGCTCGGCATTTCAACAACGGCAGAGATGAGGCTCATTCAATAGTCAGACCTGGCTGTTTCGGCGCCCCTCCTCTCTCGCACGCCCACTCCCGTCAGGAGCCTGGTGAAGGGCGGCGATTAAGGGATGGGGAGATGCGGATAAGTAGGGGGGAGGCAGCCGACTCGTCACAATATATATATATTTTTTTAAATCTACTGCAAAACTAGTCTTTATTATTGAAAATACTGATAAAACTTTTTTCAGTGGAAACGTGCTCTATGCAAGTCAGAAAACAAACAAACACATGATTTAAGTTTTTTATTATTTATTTTCTTATTTTATTATACACACACACACACACACACACCCAGACATATGCGAGCTGATATCCTTGATTTATTTAAAAATATTTTAAAGATTCGATTAGCCTAACCCAAATACATATTATGGGTGTTCAAAGGATCCCCTGAAGCACACTATTACAGACTGCTTTGTTATTTAAAACTCTCCTAGTATTATACGTACTTCTATCTATCTATCTATCTATCTATCTATCTATCTATCTATCTATTTATTTTAGGGCTGTCAAACGACTATTCATGATTAATCGCATACGAAATAAATGTTTGGGTTTGCCTAATATATGTGTGTGTACTGTGTGTAATTATTATGTATATATAAATACAAGCACATTAATGTATATATTTAAGAAATATTTACAAGTATATGTATTTATTATATATTTAATATAACATATTATATATAAATATTTTTTTTTTTTTTACATAAATAACATATTTCTCTTAAATATATATATTAATTTGTATGTATTTAGATATACCTAATAATTACATACCTAATTTATTTATTTATTTATTTTTTTGCAGACTTGATTAGCTTGGTTAACTAATTTTTAATACTCTTGTGCAAATTGTTTCACTATGTCATCTACAATTATCATAGTGTTATATATTGGGTATTTGATTCATTTGGTTGATTCATTTCCAGTTTTTTAGCAATTTGTAGCAATTTGGGGGAACCGTTACTTCATTTAAAACTTTCTTAGTGTTTTTAAATTTATTTTTATTTTATTTATTTATTTATTTTAAGAATTTGATTCCCTTAGTTGATTTCTTCTTAATTTGTCAGCATTTTCCGTGAGGAAAATGTATTGTTTTGTCATTTTAATCTTTAAACCTTCTTGGTGTTATTTATTTGTTTGTTTGTTTATGGATGAATGAATGATTCCCTTGCCCAATTAATGCCTAATTTGTTAGCATTTTACTTTGATTGATTCACTTGGTTGATTACTTCCTAATTTCTTAATTCTTTATATGGGGGAATTTATTTATTTAGTATTATATTAGTAATATTTATATATATTTATTCATTTTTATTTTTTGGCTATTGATTTGCTTGGTTAATTGCTAATTTATTAGCTATTCACTTGGGGGAATTGTTTCGTTCTGTCATTTAAAAATTCCTTAGTGTTATTTGTTTGTTTGTTTATCCATACATTCATATAGAATATGATTTGCTTGGTTATTTTATATCTGACTTCTTAGTGATTTGGTTGAGATTTGGTGTTAAAAAATAATTACTGGCAATCTAGGGTGTGCCCTGAGTCCCACCCAACTTACTTAAAACTTAGTGTTAATTTTTTTTATATTAATAAATAAATAAATAGTTAATTAAATTATTTATCATTTTACTGATTTATTTTTCTTTTTGTCATTTAAAACTTAGTGTTTATTTTTACAAAAAAATAAATATTATTTGGTTTATATCATTTAATACTTGGTATTTTTATGTATTATTTATTAATGTTTTTCATTTATTTATTTATTTTTTAATCTTTGTCATTTAAAACATAGCATTTTATTTATTTATTTTATCCATACATTCATGTACTTATTTATTCAGTATTTATTTATTTATTATAGTATAGTGTTATTTATTTATTTGCTTGTTTGTTTATATTTAAAAATCATTTTAAATTTATTAGTGATTCACTTAGGGGAACTGTTTCTGTCATTTACAACTTTCTTAGTGCTTTTTATTTGTTTGTTTATCCATATATTCATGTACGTATTTATTTAAATATTTTTCAAGAATTTGGTTCGCTTTGGTGATTAAAATCTGACTTCTTAGCGATCTGCTTGGGAGTGGGTGTTAAAAAATAATTTTTGGCAAGGGTGTGCCCTGTGTCCCACCCACCACGACCTTACAGGGCCTATTTTATTATTTATTTTACTATTTATTTTTAAAATGAATATTTATTTATTTATTGTCATATAAAACTTAGTGTTTCTTGTTCATTTATTAATCTAAAAAATAGTTTATTTTTAATTTATTTTTAAAATGAATAAATTCTTATTTATTTATTTATTGTCATGTAAAAATTAGTGTTTCTTTTTTGTTTATTTATTCATTTACTTAAAAATATTTATTTATCCACACATTCATGTACCTATTTATTTAAATACTTTTCAAGATTTTGCACAAAACAAGCTGTAGGATCATTGCTCATCATCCTGCCAAGGGTTGTTACACCCTATATCCAAGTCCTAACAGCCTTCACTGTGGGCTCATAGCTGATTGTCCCGCCCAAAGTACTACACCGGAGTTAGGAACCAATTCGACCTAAACTGCAATTTGTCAATGACTATGCTTTGAAAATGAATATGTTTGATATTTTTTATTTATTTTTTATTTTTTTGGTTCTGCCATTTAAAATAATGTTTGTAGGTGAATCATTATGAAAATATTTTCATCATTTAAAGCCAAGATTTTTTTTTAAATATTTATTTATTCATTGTCATGTAAAACTTTTGTTTTATTTATTAATCCAAAAATATGTATTTATTTTCTTAGTTATTTTTAAAATTAATAAACAAAACTTTACTTATTTATTTATGTTCTTATTTATTTTTAAAATTGATCAATAAATATTTTATTATTTATTTATTTATTGTCATGTAAAACATAGTATTTCTTGTTTATTTATTTATTAATATTTATGTACTTATTCATTGAAATATTTTTCATGATTTTGATTCAATGGTTAATTAACATCTGACTTGTTGGCAATTTACTTGGGATTTGGTTGATTAGATTTTTTGGCAATCTAGTGTGTGCCCTGTGTCCCACCCACCACGACCTTACAGGGCACACACTAGTCCTAACTCCAAGTGATTCCCCTGGGGTGAACTGGTAGCATTGCCCACAGTTTTCAGAAGGCCATTGTTTCTATGCACAAACCAAGCCATTGCTCATCATCCTGCCAAGGGTTGTTACACCCTATATCCAATTCCTAACAGCCTTTGCTGTGGGCTCATAGCTGATTGTCCCGCCCAGAGTACTACACTGGAGTTAGGAACCAATCCGACCTAAAGGGCAATTCACCAATGATTATACATTGAAAATTATTAATATTATTATTATTATTATTTTTTTGCCATTTAAAACTTTTAATTTTTTGGCAGTCTAGTGTGTGCTCTGTGTCCCACCCACCACGACCTTACAGGACACACACTAGTCCCAACTCCAAGTGATTCCCCTGGGGTGAACTGGTAGCGTTGCCCACAGTTTTCAGAAGGCCATTGTTTCTATGCACAAACCAAGCTGTAGGATCATTGCTCATCATCCTGCCAAGGGTTGTTACACCCTATATCCAATGCCTAACAGCCTTCGCTGTGGGCTCATAGCTGATTGTGCCGCCCAGAGTACTACACTGGAGTTAGGAACCAATCCGACCTAAAGGGCAATTCGTCAATGATTATGCTTTAAAAATGAATTTGTTTGATTTTTTTTTGGTTCTGCCATTTAGAATAATGTTTGTAGGTGAATCATTATGAAAATATTTTTGTCATTTAAAACTTAGATTATTTTTTTAATTAATATTTATTTATTTATTGGCATGTAAAACTTAGTGTTTCTTGATTATTTATTTACTTTAAATATTTTTATTTATTTATTCAGACATTTATGTACTTATTTATTAATATGTTTTACATGATTTTGATTCGATGGTCAATTAACATCTGACTTGTTAGCGATTTACTTGGCACACACTAGTCCTAACTCCAAGTGATTCCCCTGGGGTGAACTGGTAGCACTGCCCACAGTTTTCAGAAGGCCATTGTTTCTATGCACAAATCTGTCAAAACCTGGCTGTAAATCACAAGCACGAGGAGGAAGATCACAGTTCAAACAATCTTTATTAAATCAATAAGTAAATCCACATACTAACTAACAAAGAACCACAACCATACATTGACAATACCAGACAAAACTCAGATGAAACACAAGGACTTAAATACATGGAACAAACAAAGGAAACTAATACAACACAGCTGAATAAAATGACTAATCAAATCAACAACCAAGGTAACAAATAACAAAACTGACAAGCAGGGAGAAAGCAAAGACAGAAAACCAACTCAAACTTAACATAACTAAGACAAAATCATCGTTCATAATCCCGAAAAGATTTGTGACAACCTACATCCAACCTAGGGTGAACAGCCTCACCCAAATACAGCAGCACATGCAATCAAGCTTTCACTTCAGCAGACTATAACAGCCTTTGCTGTGGGCTCATAGCTGATTGTCCCGCCCAGAGTACTACACCGGAGTTAGGAACCAATCCGACTTAAAGGGCAATTTGCCCAAAATTTTGAGTATTCAATTTTTTTAAAGATATGATTTACTTGGTTAATTATAATCATATTTCTTAGAGATCTGTTTTGGGATTTGGTTTTAAAAAGTAATTTTTGGCATGTCTTGGCAGTCTAGTGTGTGCTCTGTGTCCCACCCACCACGACCTTACAGGGCACACACTAGTCCTAACTCCAAGTGATTCCCCTGGGGTGAACTGGTAGCGTTGCCCACAGTTTTCAGAAGGCCACTGTTTCTATGCACAAACTAAGCCGTAGGATCATTGCTCATCATCCTGCCAAGGGGTGTTACACCCTATATCCAATTCCTAACAGCCTTCGCTGTGGGCTCATAGCTGATTGTCCCGCCCAGAGTACTACACAGGAGTTAGGAACCAATTCGACCTAAAGGGCAATTAACCAATGATTATGCTTTGAAAATTAATAATATTTGTTTTTGTTTTTGTTTTTTTTTTGGGGGGTGTTTGGGTTGCCATTTAAAACTTTTAATTTTTTGGCAGTCTAGTGTGTGCTCTGTGTCCCACCCACCACGACCTTACAGGGCACACACTAGTCCTAACTCCAAGTGATTCCCCTGGGGTGAACTGGTAGCACTGCCCACAGTTTTCAGAAGGCCATTGTTTCTATGCACAAACCTGTCAAAACCTGGTTATAAATCACATGCACGATAAGGAAGATCACAGTTCAAAAGTCTTTACTAAATCAATAAGTAAATCCACACACTAATCAACAAAGAAACACAACCATACATTGACAATACCAGGCAAAACTCAGATGAAACGCAAGGACTTAAATACATGGAACAAACAAAGGAAACTAATACAACACAGCTGAATAAAATGACTAATCAAATCAACAACCAAGGTAACAAATAACAAAACTGACAAGCAGGGAGAAAGCAAAGACAGAAAACCAACTCAAACTTAACATAACTAAGACAAAATCATCGTTCATAATCCCGAAAAGATTTGTGACAACCTACATCCAACCTAGGGTGAACAGCCTCACCCAAATACAGCAGCACATGCAATCAAGCTTTCACTTCAGCAGACTATAACAGCCTTTGCTGTGGGCTCATAGCTGATTGTCCCGCCCAGAGTACTACACCGGAGTTAGGAACCAATCCGACTTAAAGGGCAATTTGCCCAAAATTTTGAGTATTCAATTTTTTTAAAGATATGATTTACTTGGTTAATTATAATCATATTTCTTAGAGATCTGTTTTGGGATTTGGTTTTAAAAAGTAATTTTTGGCATGTCTTGGCAGTCTAGTGTGTGCTCTGTGTCCCACCCACCACGACCTTACAGGGCACACACTAGTCCTAACTCCAAGTGATTCCCCTGGGGTGAACTGGTAGCGTTGCCCACAGTTTTCAGAAGGCCACTGTTTCTATGCACAAACTAAGCCGTAGGATCATTGCTCATCATCCTGCCAAGGGGTGTTACACCCTATATCCAATTCCTAACAGCCTTCGCTGTGGGCTCATAGCTGATTGTCCCGCCCAGAGTACTACACAGGAGTTAGGAACCAATTCGACCTAAAGGGCAATTAACCAATGATTATGCTTTGAAAATTAATAATATTTGTTTTTGTTTTTTTTTTTTTTTTGGGGGGTGTTTGGGTTGCCATTTAAAACTTTTAATTTTTTGGCAGTCTAGTGTGTGCTCTGTGTCCCACCCACCACGACCTTACAGGGCACACACTAGTCCTAACTCCAAGTGATTCCCCTGGGGTGAACTGGTAGCACTGCCCACAGTTTTCAGAAGGCCATTGTTTCTATGCACAAACCTGTCAAAACCTGGTTATAAATCACATGCACGATAAGGAAGATCACAGTTCAAAAGTCTTTACTAAATCAATAAGTAAATCCACACACTAATCAACAAAGAAACACAACCATACATTGACAATACCAGGCAAAACTCAGATGAAACGCAAGGACTTAAATACATGGAACAAACAAAGGAAACTAATATGACACAGCTAAATAAAATGACTAATCAAATCAACAAACAAAGTAACAAAGTAACAAATAACAAAACTGACAAGCAGGGAGAAAGCAAAGACAGAAAACCAACTCAAACTGAACATAACTAAGACAAAGTCATTGTTCATAATCCCGAAAAGATTTGTGACAACCTACATTCAACCTAGGGTGAACAGCCTCACCCAAATACAGCAGCACATGCAATCAAGCTTTCACTTCAGCAGACTATAACAGCCTTCGCTGTGGGCTCATAGCTGATTGTCCCGCCCAGAGTACTACACCGGAGTTAGGAACCAATCCGACTTCATTTTGAGTATTCAATTTTTTTGAAGATATGATTCACTTGGTTAATTATAATCATATTTCTTAGTGATCTGTTTTGGGATTTGGTTTTAAAAAGTAATTTTTGGCATGTCTTGGCAGTCTAGTGTGTGCTCTGTGTCCCACCCACCACGACCTTACAGGGCACACACTAGTCCTAACTCCAAGTGATTCCCCTGGGGTGAACTGGTAGCATTGCCCACAGTTTTCAGAAGGCCACTGTTTCTATGCACAAACCAAGCTGTAGGATCATTGCTCATCATCCTGCCAAGGGTTGTTACACCCTATATCCAATTCCTAACAGCCTTCGCTGTGGGCTCATAGCTGATTGTCCCGCCCAGAGTACTACACCGGAGTTGGGAACCAATCCGACCTAAAGGGCAATTCGCCAATGATTATGCTTTAAAAATGAATTTGTTTGATTTTTTTTTTTGGTTCTGCCGTTTAAAATAATGTTTGTAGGTGAATCCCTATGAAAATACTTTTTGTCATTTAAAACTTAGATTATTTTTTTAATTAATATTTATTTATTTATTGGCATGTAAAACTTGGTGTTTCCTGTTTATTTATTTCCTTTAAAAATTATTTATTTATTTATTTTTTCAGACATTTATGTACTTATTTATTTAAATATTTTTCATGATTTTGATTCGATGATCAATTAACATCTGACTTGTTAGCAATTTACTTGGGATTTGGTGTTAAAAAACAATTTTTGGCAATCTAGGATGTGCCCTGTGTCCCACCCACCACGACCTTACAGGGCACACACTAGTCCTAACTCCAAGTGATTCCCCTGGGGTGAACTGGTAGCATTGCCCACAGTTTTCAGAAGGCCATTGTTTCTATGCACAAACCAAGCTGTAGGATCATTGCTCATCATCCTGCCAAGGGTTATTACACCCTATATCCAAGTCCTAACAGCCTTCGCTGTGGGCTCATAGCTGATTGTCCCGCCCAGAGTACTACACCGGAGTTAGGAACCAATTCGACCTAAAGGGCAATTCACCAATGATTATGCTTTGAAAATTAAGAATATTTGTTTGGTTTTTTTGCCATTTAAAACTTTTAATTTTTTGGCAGTCTAGTGTGTGCTCTGTGTCCCACCCACCACAACCTTACAGGGCACACACTAGTCCTAACTCCAAGTGATTCCCCTGGGGTGAACTGGTAGCATTGCCCGCCATTTTCAGAAGGCCATTGTTTCTATGCACAAACCAAGCTGTAGGATCATTGCTCATCATCCTGCAAAGGTTTTCCACAAGCTAAAAGTCCTTACCTGAGGTAAACAGACAGCCTCAACTAAATACAGCAGTACAGGGATTCAATGATTTACTGGAGCAGACCATACCAGCCTTCACTGTGGACTCATAGTTGACCAATCCTCAAAGGAATCAATCTGTCCTAAAGGGAAATTCATCAAACATTCCACTTATAAAATTAATTGAAAAACTATTTGAAAAATAATTGACGGTATTTATTTTTATTGACATCTGTTTACACTGTACAGTTATGAAAAGGGTAAATCTAGTCTCTTGCAGCAGCAACATTCAATGGAAATATTGACGTTTACCATGTTGTACCTGTTTGTACCATGTTTGTGCATGTTCCTCAGTTTTTTTTTTTTTTATCTTGTTTAAAGACAAAGGATACATTTTAAAATTAATTATTACTACATATTTGCTTTGCTTTCATCTTACCTATTTTGTCTGGTCTCCGCTGTGGGATCCTCTTAGTAAAAATAGTGACATCTCTCAAGAGTATGTTATTCATGATTAAAACACCAACACAACTTCACCAGTGCGTCGAATCGACGAGTCACTATGGAAACGGACGCACTATGGAAACGAAAGAAAAAGCGCGCCATTCTTTCTTCTTCTACTGTTTAAAGGCCATTTGCATACGCAGTGCATATCGCCACCTAATTGGCGGTCGTGCAATAATTTTTTTTGATTATAATAATTATATTGTTTGATGCTAATTAATAAGTCATATCATATATATATATATATATATATATATATATATATATATATATATATATATATATATATTTCATTATAGACATACATTATAGAAAAAGCAGATTTATGATGTGAATTGATAATAAAATATAATTAAGAAAATAAACATTACCTTGCTATAATAGTGTTTTATAATTTATACAGATAACTATAAAATAAATATAATAACCATATTAGTATAATATAATATTACCTTATATATTACCTCTGAAGTAAACTAACCCTGAAACATAACTTACTCCGGAGCAGGTTACGTACAGAGAATAAGTCTGCTATGGCTTACTTAACGTACAATACCCTGAAAATTACCTCCGTTTTTGGAATTGAAAGCTGAGTTTATCCCCTTACTTGCCCTTAAACATACCCAGGTATGTCACATAACCTGCTTTCTGAAATTCCGGAAGGAGTCTCCAGTACGTTGCTCCTGACCCAGACCCAGAGCAGTTGAGAGACAGAGTCGCGTCAACTCCATTCACTCAAATTTTTTTTTTTTTTTTTTTTTTTTTTTGCAGCAATGGCGGATCTCGGAGGCGCTCAGTAGTTCCCGGAAGTTAGCGCTAACACTATCAGCGCCTTAGAGGTGCAGCAGAAGAAACCGCTGTGGTGAACTTTTAAAAGGTAAGACATTAATAGAACAAAACTGTATATTATCAGAACAGCTAATCAGATGATTGACGTGGATTAAAACATATTATTAAAACACATTCTTCATTCTCAAGGCTTTTAAAGGTGATTTTTGCATAATATTGATAAATGAAATTATTGCAAAGAATGCTGATAGACCTAAGTGAGAATAAAAAAAAAAGTTCAAAATAGGCAGGTAGATTTAATTTCAGAATCATACTGGGCTAAATTACCAGAAATGTATTATATACCACTACTGTATTATAAAGGTAATCACAGTTAACCTGTACTTTGTTGCTGCTTTATATTATTTACTGTACATCTGTGTTGTGGAGGAGCAGTGATGCCACAGGACTGATATGTGATGAATCATCTCTTAACCATTTCTCCTGTGTTTTTCTCCTTCTCTATCTTGCCCTCAGAACAAGAACCACCTGATGAGTCATCACCCCAACAATGAGTTTCAGCTCACTGGATGTATGAAAAAGTGCCAATCTCCAAGTATGATCACATCACATTTTGTTGTTGTAATCTATAGCTATAGACCATTTCGGTAGATGTAAACAACACTGGTCCAGAAGCGCTTCCTGTTTTTTTTTTTTTTTTTTTTTTTTAAATTCACATATACAAAAACATCTTAAAGGTGCTGATGTAACATTTTCATCCAGTCAAATGTTATGTTGGTTGTATTTTTTTGTGATGTTTGTGTAAAGTAAAAAAAAAAAGAAACAGGAAGTGTATCGGGACCAGTATGTTTAGATCTAGTGAAATGGTCTATAGACTAATTATAGGTTTGTAAACATTCGGGATGCTTGGGCATCATGGTTGCAGAAAACCCAGAGAGAAAGCCCTTACGGCTAGAGAATTACATGGATACTGAACAAAATAGTTAGATTTAAAAAGATTATAGATTATATTAATTAGATGTCATTTACAAAATCGTCTCTTCATATTACAAGAGCTTGTCACCCAGTGATAAGCACTGTTATTCAACGAAATTGACGTTAGTCTTACAGATTCAAAACAGGGAAGACATTTTTTTGTGGACAGAGCCTATGAAAATGACGGTTTTCAGGTGACAGTCTATAAAAAAAAGGTAAATTTGATTTTAGATTTCAAAATTCTTACTTTATTCTTGTAAATCCTGAGATTATATCTGAGTTCTATTGAGGAAAAACAACTCGTCATTCTTTCTTTTCCCCTCGGCTCAGAATAGAGGGTATGCATTGACGTCACTTTCTCGCTGGGACACGCCCCCTCAACCAGACTGAAGGTCAAAAGAGCCTTCAGCGTGAATGGATTTAATAGGGAAGATGCGAAAACACGAGTAAAACAAACGATGGTTGGTCTAAACCCCGGTGATCATTTATATCAATGTTATATATATCGTCATATCGTCCAGCTGAAAAATGTATATAGTTTTTGTCAGTGTTTATTTGAAAACATCCAGTTATGCAGAATTTAAGATGGTAAATATTTAGTTGATGAGTTGTCAGTACTATAATACAATATATAGGATATGATTTTACTGCACAATTCAACATACTAACATGAAATGATAACTGCAAATCTCTTCTTTCTTTAAATTGAAGTGATTAGTTTGCTTCTCTTTTCAGCAGCTTTCAGTGGTCTGTAAAAATATACCTTGGGTTTCTTGTCAAATCTCTTTGTACAGTCAATCGCAAAGCTCGTTCTGGTTTTAGAGGTGTTTTGTGGGTCCTGTCACAGCATTCACATTGAAACCAATGCTGCCACTCAGTCTTTTTGCCACTCAGTGGGCAGAGCTGCAGCCACTTCAGCTGATGGTGACATCACATGCATACCCTCTATATTAGTTTATATCCCACACTTCTGTTTTTTTCCCCTTCAGAATTGACAAATTCAATATTTTTTAGTTAAATCGAGTTATAAAGTCCGAATTAAGAGATATAAACTTGCATTTGCAAGAAAAAAGTCAGAATTGTGAGATAAAAGTGTTTTTCTGCAACCACTATGCGTGCACAGCTGCAAGTGAAGTAACTGTGACGTCTTCTCCAAATTGGTCTATACTGTATTTAGATTGCTCTTTCCGACTTTATCCAGCCTCTTATGAAGATTTCAGATGACCCATCACCTGTGAATAGATGACGCCAAGCCTTGAGAGAACTTCAGATGATGCCAACTCTGAATAAACATTCAAAACTGCCAAATTGTCTTTGCATTTGTTACAGTACTGTACACTGTTGATTATGCTTTATGTTTAGATTTATTTTGGGTGTTTACTTCTACTTTTCTAAGAAAACACAACTCATTTAGCTGGATGAAATTTAGCTGGATGAACTTTTGAATGAGCAGTCAGCTTTAAAAATGTAAAAATAAGACCTGAAATGATCTCCTCACAAAACCAAACTTCAGGAACTTGCATAAAACAGATGCCATGCAACAAAATAGTAAATGTGAAGAAAGCATTTGAAAAAAAAAAACATTTGCTCGACTGTCCCTTCACCCATTCTTAAGCCCCGCTCCTGAGCATATGGCTTGGGGCACTGAAAGTTGATTTAGAAGTGTCAAGAACTTAAGTTACAACTTACATACTTTTAGCTATTTTAAAAATTCATGATCCTACCCCCTTCATGTTTACTATCACTGTAAATTTCTCCCTGCGATTGGTAAAATGGTCTCAATTTCACAGCAGTCACTTATATTATGAGAAAGATTGAAAACGTTTGCAGAATTGTGTTCTGCTGCTGAAGGGATTGCCCCCCCTTAGCGTGTGGTGAGAATGTTTTCTTTTATGTTTATGTTTACATTTCTAACAATTTTGGTTAGATGCTTTTAGTAAAACGAAGTACCCATGATTTAACCTAACTTTTACACCTTTTTAGTGTTGTCACGGTACCAAAATTTTGACTTTGATACGATACCTGACTAAAATATCACGATACTGCTACTGAACCGATACTTCGAAACAAAACATAGAACAGGAAAAGTAATTGAATAATAGATTATCCAAATGGAGACCATAGTTATTTTATCTATTAAACAAAGCATTGCATCCCCCCTTTAAAAAAATTCAAAATAAATAAAATAATATTAATCACATGCCAGTGCCACTACACAGGATTATGGTGATCAACTAACAGAGCCTACAGGTATGTAGAGATCTTTGCTATATTGGTAAGTTAGCTTAAATGATAAAGCCAAATCTTATTTCATGATATAGTAATTTTATTTCACAACAACAATTTATATCATGACATAGTCATTTTTTATTTAATTTTTGTTATTAATAATAAGATCCCAGACGCAAGTGACAAACTAAAGGACAACTACAATAAAACAAAGAAACAATTAAAATAAAGAGGGCCCTATGAAATCTGTTTTATTTTTTTCCCAAATTCCATTTTAATTTTTCTAGACTCTATTTTAATGGTTACATAAAAAGTATTTATCAAAAAGCATGTCTAATTAATTGAAATCGTGAAACTTGCAGAATTTAACAGCAATTTCTTCTTCTGATTATTATTTTAAGTTACATGTTTTTAAGGCCCTATGAAATATGTTTTATTATTTTTCTCAGATTCAGTTTTTGTTTGTGAATCTCTGTTTTCCAAAACTTTTCTGGATTCTATTTTAATCGTTTCATTACATTTTAATAATCAAAAGCATGTCTAATGAATTTATAAAGGATAATTAGATTTGATAAAGAATTAATTTATTATAGGATTTTTATTTCTTTTTTTTTTTTTTCAGAAATACTGAGTTGTGTATTCACAATTTTCTGGTAAATAAATTCTGGTAAATATTTTTTTTCTGGTAAATATTCCTTAAACATCGTATTAATAGTATTTTTATTATTATTTATAGTATTATCCTTACATTAAGTAATATATGAATATATTTCTGACTGTCAAGTGAAACCGAACATTTATTTTGACGGGTTGCTGTGAAGACCTTTAGGGTCTTCATTATATGACGATAGATTTCCGCAAAAGAAACGGTAAAATGCTCATGAAGTGACTCTCAGAGCAGTTCTAGAGATTATGTTCATGTGTTCATGTAGTCATATATTGAGGCTGAAAACACAGCGAGCGTCACGCGTTTGTGTGTAGTAAACAAAACCATTCACTAACACAGACATGCAGAAATACGGCTCTTATTAAAATAGGTACACGATATACCGGTACTTTTTAAGTACCGGTATATCGTGCAACACTACACCTTTTATATTTATATATCACAAAGTTTCACTGATGATTCCTCAGTAACCCTGAAGCCAGGATAGAGAGGCTGAGTGAATTTGGTCTGTTCTCTGTGAATGAGGGTCATTGAATCAGAGACTTTATAGAATGACAGAATTCCTGCACTGTGATCCACATACACTCCTATACAGGAGCTGGACTCTAGAGGCAGTTTTTTCTCTCTGTTATTATGAAAGAATGAAGAACTAAAGGGATTACAGGACAGTTTCCAGGACTGACCATTACACCCAAACAAACATGCATTACCTGCTCCTTTCCTGGTTATGCTCTTATATGCAACTGATATACCCACACTCCTGTTCCACTCAACCTCCCAGTAACACCGTCCACAGACCTTCTCTCTACACAACACCTGCTCCCAATGGTCAAATCTGTCTGGATGATCAGGATACCACTGGAATATATTTGTGTGAGTAGCCATTCTGTTCCCCTCAGACAGACAGAGGTTTTTATTCACCGTGTTTGGATCCAGAGTAAAGTGACTGCGATCTGATGGAGGCAGAAAAAATGGATACTTTAGGGAAAAAAGGTTGTGTTTCACTGATACTGATGTCATAACAGTGTTGTCAAGATACCAACATTTTGACTTTGATACTATACCTCACTAAAATATCACAATACTACTACTGAACCAACACTACGAAGAAAAACAGAGAACAACAGGAAAAGTAATTGAATAATAAATGATCCAAATGGGGATCATAGTTATTTTATTTATTAAAAGAAAGCATTTCATCCCCACTTTAAAAAATAAATAAAATAATAATAATCACATGCCAGTGCCACTACACAGGATTATGGTGAACAACTACTGAGCCTACAGGTATGTAGAGTTCTTTGCTATATTGGTAAGTTAGCTAAAATGATAAAGCCAAATCTTATTTCATGACATAGTAATTTTATTTCACAACAACAATTTATATCATGACATAGTCATTTTTTGTTATCTTATCTTTGTTACTAATAATAAGAACCTAGATGCAAGTAACAACCCAAAGGATAATTACAATAAAACAGACACAAACGAAATAAAGAGGGCCCTATGAAATCTGTTTTATTTTTTCCTAAATTCCATTTTAATTTTTCTAGACTAAATAAAAAATATTTATCAAAAAGCAAGTCAAATTAATTGAAATCATGAAACTTGCAGAATTTAACAGCAATTTATTAAACGTTTAACATTACATGTTTTTAATGCCCAAAGAAATACGTTTTATTATTTTTCACAAATTCAGTTTTGTTTGTGAATATCTGTTTTCCATTATTTTCTGGATTCTATTTTAATCGTTTTATAACATTTCAATAATCAAAAGCATGTCTAAAGAATTCATAAAGCATAATTACATTTGATAAAGAATGAACTTATTATATGTTATTTATTATTATTATTATTTAGAAATACTGTGTTGTGTATTTACAATTTCCTGGTAAATATTTTTTTCTGGTAAACATTCCTTAAAAATTGTTTTAATAATATGCTTATTAGTAGTAGTACTATCTTTACATTAAGTAATATATTAATATATTTCTGACTGTCAAGTTAAACCGAACTTATATTTTGACGGGTTGCTGTGAAGACCTTTATGGTCTCAGAGCAGTTCTAGAGATTATGTTCATGTGTTACTCATATATTGAGGCGGCATTCACTAACACAGACACGCAGAAATACGGCTCTTTTTAAAATGCATTCTTAAAGTACTAGTAAAAATGCCTATAAGTCTTTAAAAGCAGGGTATCGCAATACTTTTTAAGTACCAGTAAATTGTGCAAGACTATGTCATAAGAATGAATGTGTGTCTATTATTTGCCACAGGTGCTGTTTTATAGTCATACACAAGTCATACCTTATAGTGGTATGCAGAGGAATCTCTAAGTTAAATATAAATTAATGTTAAAACACAATACATTTTAATTTTGAGTATTTTGTTTTATTATTTTATTGTTTATTATTATTTATATTATTATTATTATTTTTTTTACATTTAAGTACAGTACAGTTTTTGTTTAATTGTATTTACAACACATTTTTATTTTATTTTATTTTTTATTTACAACATATTTTAATTTAATCATTATTTAAGTTTTAAATTTAAAATTTAGTCTTTTATTTACCTGTTTGTAAGCACAGTGCAGTGTTAATGTTTAAACTGTGTATTTACAATGTTAAAGTGGCTGACAACAATAAATATTCTTATTAGGAATAAAAGCGCCTCATTTTGAACTGTGCAGAGCTGTAGCTGAATATTTAGGTCTACTATGCTACTGTATTTTAATTGGTCATTACGGTGGTACTTGGAGTGTAAAATATTATGTACTTGGTATAAAAAGTTTGAGAACCACTGGATTATATGATTAGCTGCATTTTATTTTTTGCATTCAGCACAGTTTTTTTTTCTTGTTCAAAAACTTGTTTCAGAACAGACCTGTCACCTGTGTAACCTGTTTGTGTTGTTATATTTTTATGTTAACTTACATTGGAGGAACTCTTCTCTGGTCTTGGGTTCAGTAAAGGGAATTATCTGGATGCAACTCACTAGGAAAATCAGCAAACATTACACATTGGTGTGAAAAAAGAATCAACATGCATTTTATATCAACACAGCATTGTGTTTTTAAATATAGAAAGTGTATTTTAGTTTTCACCACAACAGACAATCACAATCTTACACTGATTATTCTTAAGGTCCTGTAAACATATGAAACTGTGCTCTTATATCAAGTAAAGGTCAAAAACAGTAAAAGTTTTCGCTTATTGACCCAATTTGGTTCTGCACACAAATGTCTTTGTTGTTCTGGCAGCATGTCTTTGCACATATTTGTTAACATTTTGATGATAAAACTAAAGAAATACCCAACAATTCTAGAAAATTGTTTGAAAACAAGTAAATGTTTCAAAATTAAATAAGTATAATAAACTTTGTAATGTCAGCTTTGTACTTGCACACTGACCCATTTCTGAAAGTGAATACATCATCCAGTACATTACCTATAAAAGATATCGTTTCTGTCTCTTTACAGCAGAAATCCTCAAGCTTCTTTCTCAGATGAGAGACAGATTTCTGTATATTATCGTAAGAGAGAAGAGAGCTAATGTTGACGTTGGGTGAGTCCATTGGCAGGACAGAGAGAGACTGGAAACTCTATAAACACACAACAACAAAGGATTTTAACATGAACAATAGAAAATGTCAGTACAACACATTTAGAATTTATTTTGTTTGTTTAGGAAGATCATTTTGTTTGTGTAGTGTGATTCTGACTGCTGTGTCATGAAGCTATACCATCTCCTTTCATGTCATCTTCATCCAAATTGAACCACCAGACTCACACTTAAAGGAGAAGTCCACTTCCAAAACAAAGATTTACATATAATGTACTCACCCTATTGTCATCCAAGATGTTCATGTCTTTCTTTCTTCAGTTGTAAAGAAATTCTGTTTTTTGAGGAAAACATTTAAGCATTTTTTTCATATAATGGACTGATATGGTGCCCCCAATTTTGAACTTCTAAAATGCAGTTTAAATGTGGCTTCAAACGATCCCAAATGCGGTTGTAAATGATCCCAGCTGAGGAAGAAGGGTCTTATCTAGTGTAACGATCGGTTATTTTCATAAAAATAATACAATTTTTAATGTCAAACGTTCGTCTTGTCTCACTCTGCCTGAACTGTTTTTGTTCCGGTTCATGACAGTTAGGGTATGTCGAAAAACTCCCATCTCATGTTTTCCCTCAACTTCAAAATCATCCTATTTCGCTGTTTTATCTTTTTTGTTAAGGGTGTTTGGAGTTTTTCGACATACCCTTAACTGTCTTGAGCCAGAATACACAGAGTTCAACGAGAGCAAGGCAAGACAAGCGTTTGAGAATAATAAGTATTTAAATTGTATTTTGTTTATGAAAATAACCAACCGTTTCGCTAGATAAGACCCTTTTTCCTCGGCTGGGATCATTTACAACCTCATTGGGATCGTTTGAAGCCGCATTTAAACTGCATTTTAGAAGTTCAAAATCGGGGCACCATATCAGTCCATTATATGAAGAAAAATGCTAAAATGTTTCCTCAAAAAACATAATTTCTTTACGACTGAAGAAAGAAAGACATCAACATTTTGGATGACAGTGGGGTGATTATATGTGAATCTTTGTTTTGGAAGTGGACTTATCCTTTAAAGGGACAGTTACTTAAAAATGAAAATTTGTCATTATATAGGCCCTCACATGTTGTTTCAAAAAAGTACACATTTTTTTCTTCCACTAAAAACAAATGAAAATGTTCTGAAGATCATAACCCAATAGTTGCTGTTTCCCATTTACTTTTTGTTTTTTAAGAATACCTGAATTTGTTAAAGCTGACGGGCCATATCCCAATAAAGATGTTTTTTTGCGTAGCCTATTTAATACAGAAACTAATTTATAAAACACCTGATACCTGATGCCATGTGCTTACTTTGTCATAGTGATGTGCTATCACTTGACAGAATTTCTGACGTTACAATTTTGAAATTAGCAAAAGCTTTTTACAAGACATTACTAAAGATCACTGTCTCATTTATCATAGCTCTTGTTACCTGGAGGAAGCAGATGTCCTCAGCATGTGAATGCTGCTCTAGCTCAACTTCTTTCTTCCTCAGATCAGCAATCTTTTGCTCTAGTTGCTTCAAGAATTCTTCAGCTCGACTCACTGCAGCCTTTTCTTGATCTTTTATCAGTTGTGTCACCTCAGAGCGACTTTTCTCAATGGAGCAGATCAGCTCTGTAAAAATCCTCTCACTGTCCTTCACTGCGACCTGTGCAGAACACTGTTAAGAGACCCATTACCGTTAGTCTATTTAGTCAGCTCTTGCTGGGTTAATTGATACTCCACCCAAAAGCGAAAATTCTCTGATCATTTAGTCATTTAGTCATTAGATCATTTAGTCAATACTACTGCTGTCCAAAATGACTTTTAAAATAATTAATCTCTGTAAGTCCATATAATGTAAATGGATGCTTACGAAAACCATACAAAGCAAACAAGACAGTAATGATGGGAATACCGGCGTTATAAATAAATGGCGTTACTTACTTCATTTTCTTTTCTCACACCCACCTATGATTTCACTTCTGAACTTGTTGACTTGTTCGCTTCTGAACTTGTTCACTTTGTTCGTATGGATTACTGTTGAGTTTGTTTTGCATGTTTTTTTAAAATGTTAACTTTAAGCAAGCCATCCCACTTGCATTATATGGACTGACAAAGGTTAATTATTTCCCTAAAAATCTCTGCTTGTGTTCCACAGAAAAAAGAAAGTCATATAGGCCTACATCTGGGACAGCATGAGGGTGTACGTATGATGATAGACTTTCAATTTTTGGGTGGAGTATATCTTTAAGATCAGTTACTGCCAGTAGTTACTCTTCTCAAAACTCACCTTATGATACTTCACAGCCTCTCTCAGCTCCTGAATCTTTTTCTCTATCTCCTGGATTTGCTGCTTGAGTCTCTCCTTCAAGTGTTTCTGTAGGACAAAGAAATGAAAACCAATGAAAAAAATCATCATCATCATACATATTCACAAAATCATCATATAAATTGTCATGTTTTTATGTCTGGTTGCATCATTTTGTGTTGAAGTGCCTAGTACCAGTGATGGATATCTATTATATTACTTTTATTTTTAGGGCTTATTATTATTCTTAGTCTCTTGCCACCAAAATGTTAAGTTTAGAGCAGTAATTGGTTGCGTCTCGATTTTCCTGATGTCATTTCAATTGTCTGCTTCTCGAATGCACTACCATCTGTTGATTCAGATGATTTTAAAGGGGTCATCGGATGCCCATTTTCCACAAGTTGATATGATTCTTCAGGGTCTTAATGAACAGTCTATAATGTACTTTGGTTAAAAATTGTCATTGGTTGTGTAAAACAACACCCTTTTTACCTTGCCAAAATTAAGCTCTGCAAAAATCATCTCATTCTGGTCAAGGCTGCTTTAAATGCAAAAGAGCTCTACTCGCCCCGCCCTTCTCTTCTCTCTGTGGAGAGACGAGTCTGTTTATTTTAGCCGTTAAACTTACTAACGAGCACATTATTAGGAAAGGCGATCGCACAGATTCATAAAAAAAAACCCTTACACTCACTTCTGCTGTAAGTGAAGCTGGATCATGAATGATTCACGCCAACACAGACGAATATATGTAGATCGGGAGGCGCATTCCCTTCACAAACAAACGTAATCTACTGCATCTTCAGCGGCTCAGATGTCGGGAGTAAATGACGACCACTGCGTCCATTATTACATCCAGCAACACAACACCTCAATCGCTCAATCTGAGATATTCTTGTCTAACTTACATCCCTGCTCCAGCATCGAAACAAACAGGGCGGACTGTTACAGCTGATCTGAGGTAAAACGCTAATGTCAATCAACTATCGTGGGAGCGGCCTCTGTCGGAGTGACGCCACAAGGACAGGCATCTGAGAACGGCTCAATTTGAAAAAGGGAATGTTTTTTTTACAGATTAATTAAAAACCACTACATGGATTTTTATCATTATAGGGTAGATTTGTACATACATTGCCAACACACATTAATGTTCAAACAACATCTAAAAGTGAACTTAGCATCCGATGACCCCTTTAAGACAATGTCAGTCCATACCTCTTGTTCTGTTCTCTGTTCTGCAACTGTGACAGTGTCATGGGTTTTATGTTCATTCATCATACAGAGCACACAAATGCACTGCTGATCCGAACGACAATAAACCTCCAATAGCTTATGATGTTCACGACAAATCATGTCCTGGAGTCGTCCTATGGCATCAGTTATTTTGTGTCGCTTTCCTGAACCTGAATGAAATTCCTCATGATGTTTAAAATGAGTCTGACAGTAAGATTCCATACACACAACACAAGACTTTACAGCTTTGCACTTTCTTCCAGTGCAGACGTCACATTCTGTATCTCCAGGTCCAGCATAGTGCTCAGCAGGAACCACAGTTTGGAGTTTAGGCTTTATCAGTTTCTCCAACATTTTAGCAAGCATCACATTCTTGCCTAACACAGGTCTTGGCGTGAACGTCTGTCTGCACTGGGGGCAGCTGCTGTAAACTCCCTTGTGTTCATCCTGATCCCAGCAGCCTGTAATGCAGTTCATACAGAAACTGTGTCCACAGGTAAGGGTCACTGGATCCTTCAGGAGATCCAGACAGATTGGACAGCTGAATTGGTCCTGAGAGATAGTGGCCTCCGCCATATCACTTAATGTACACACAGATTAAGACAAACAATGCGGCTCAATAACACTTAAGTTTCGGTTTCTCTTAACTGATCATATTGGTTCTGTGTTGGAGAGACGTGTGCAAAACGGGGTTGTCTGTAAATCGTTTCCGGTTGAAGTGATTCTCCAGTTAATAACTGAAGTGGTATTTCAGGCAAGCTGACTCAAAATGAGCAAAGAAGGATTTAGAGTTCTTCGTGAGATTTTACTAAGGCGGGAAGGAAAGCGTACACAAAAGGGAATGTGGTGTTATTGAGTTAAAACATGACACGCATGCATTACCGTAAATAAAGTAATAAACCCTTTCTCTGCGTTTTACATGTGTGTGACCAGTAGATGTCCTCGGAATGCCCTGCACATTGTTTTTGGATCTGTTTGGTATTTGGAGAGTAATAATATAATTCTTAAAAGATCTGGACACTTACCTCTACATTCAGGCGTTATATAACTGGGCAGAATATGAAAATATGGATGGAATAGGCTTATAAACAATGTTAAAATGTAAAAGATTGGTGAAAGTTTTAAATTCATATCATAAAAATAGTATTAATCAAAATAGTTATATAAAGAAAATATGTGGTGTAAGTGGTGTTAGTTGGCTTTAGAAAGAAGTTAAAATGTGTTTTAATTTTTAAAATGAGTTAATCACACAGCTGCCTCCTTGCGGTCAAATACCAACAGCTCAATCTTGTGACGTGAGTGTGACATGACTGACAACGCAGCTCAGTGAAAATTATGTATTTATATCAAGATGCGAGCAAATATAGCTTCTAAATATACTAACAACTAACTAAATAAATATAATGTGAACGCTGTATACACTGTTACAGTGTACAGTAGGGTACAACAGTAAAATGCATTTTTATTTTTTTACTTGCCACTAAAGGCACAAAAACATACTGCACTACTTTTCCAAACACCCAAAAGATTTCACTATGCACCTGGAAATTTGGCTGATCTTCGACAGGCTTTATCTATCTATCTATATTAGGGTCATTCTGATCACCCATCCTTGTAAATTCATTCCCATTCCTATTCTCTCAATATTTCATGCCTATATGTTGAACTAGCAATGTTTTAATCAGAAAAATATTCATTTGTTCATTGTTCAAAAGTTCATTTTATAATAATGACTGACTGTATTACCCCCTACGTTAATTGTAATGTGTTAAACAGTCCTGTAGTTGGAATGTTGCATCTTGGGTGAAGAAAGTGAACAAGACAACTAAAACATTGTCATTTAAGAGCTGTTTTGACCTTACCATGTTCTGCTCTTCACTAGGGTTTGCTCTTGTATATGCTTTTTACCTTAGGGTCAAAAGTTACAAATCATCAGCACTCCTAGTGTCCTCACTTACTTTTCAGTTTGCAACAGTTTTCTGTCAATCAAGTTGCAAAAAATTATTAGGTCTAATTTGTTTGGGTTCCGACAACAACATAGCTATGACTATCATCTGCCTCATGTTTACAGCCAAATTATATTGAGAACATCACTTTGGCTTACTTGAGATTGCTTAACCCTCTGAAGTCTACTGTATCATATGTTACCTTGGACCACAAAACCAGTCATAAGTAGCACGGGTAAATTTGTAGCAATGGCCAAAAATACATTGTATGGGTCAAAATTATAGATTTTTCTTTTATGCCAAAAATCAGCATATTAAGTAAAGATTCTGTTTCATGAAGATATTTTGTAAATTTAAATGTTTGTAAATTTATTTAAACTTAATTTTTGATTAGTAATATGCATTGCTAAGAACTTCATTTGGACAACTTTAAAGGTGATTTTCTCAATATTTAGATTTTTTTGCATCCTCAGATTCCAGATTTTCAAATAGTTGTATCTTGGCCAAATATTGTCCTGCCTTAACAAACCATACATCAGTGGAAAGCTTATTTATCTAGATGATGTATAAATCTCAACTTAAAAAAACTGACACTTATAACTGGTTTTGTGGTCCAGGGTCACATATTTGAAATGCAAATGTCTAAAGTCTCTAAATTACAACATAACCAAAACTTTGCTTAAAAACCTATTGCTTAAATCTACCGCCTTCTGTCGTCAGATTGATATTGATTGATATATGTTTTTAGCAAGTAAAATCCCTTTTGGTATAATTATAATTTGGTATAATTAACAAAAATCCAACATCAGTTCATAATCTTTTTTGCTGTGGAATTTTTGTAAAATAAATATAAGAATAACTTCTATATTTTTAGTAAGATTTCAATTTGAACGCTTGCTGGACAGAAGCTACCTAGGTTTACCTGATTATCCATACATTATTTCATTTTTGCAATTCTTGTTCAAATGTGACTATCAAATATATTACATCAGGTTTTTGCCTTTTATTTTTGACATATTACTTGGAGATACAGTGTGACAACTAATATTTATATGTATTTTATGTAGGTAGACTGCAACACTGTTATAAATACCTCACTGATTTACATTTTATTTTTTAGACATATAAATATCAACTGCACTAAATTGCATATTTTCACTCAGATTGGCCCTCAGAGTGTGAGCTCTTCTGTATATACAGTATGAGCCATAAAAAGCCTAATGCATCAAAAACACGCATGTAAAAATTGTCTAGAATTCAATAAACAGTTCCATTTAAAAAATTCTGTTTCGTACTATTCTTAAGTCAGGCTTTACAAGGTAAACAAAAATCTGCACAATATGAAATACATGAAAATGCACTATTTTATTGTCCATGGATTCTACAGCTTCAAGATTTACTTGAGTAAACATTCAATATGCCATAAACATTCTGCCCAGGTCTCTGACTTGAGCCGATTAAGCTGTGAACACATAGTAAGACTGACGATGACCTGATATGTAGACATACTAAATATTTTCATGATGCTTTCAACTAAATCCTATTGGAAGAGCTAGGACATGGCAAGTGGCTTGCATATAAATAAATAAAATAATCTTATCTAAATGTACTGCATTAGATCCTGAGCTATACATAGTCAAGATATTTATAACCTATTGAAAGTCATTTGACTGGTTTGATGTAGATCAATTGATACATTTGCCCTTTAGGTGATAAGTGACCACAAGAAGAGTTTTTGTTGGTGAAGACAGATCCTTCCATAATATTCCACCATCACTGTAACAAACAGGGTTTGCAGTCTTCTGTATAGGCCCGTCAGGGCCTTTCTTTGATCCAGTAACACAGAAAAAACACTTCCAGTCTTCTGTTCCTAAGTCAGGCTCATTGTTAACACAATCCGAGACAGACTTTGCATAAATACATAAGAGAGTTTGTTTGCATAGTTGCAAGGTGGCCACAGAGACAGATAGAGCGCCAGCGCTGGACCGACTTTCCTGTGAAGTGCAGTGGTGACTCTCAGTAGCTACCTGTGTGGGCAGACAGACAGCGCTGGTAAGCGATCTGTAAGATCGGAGTGAATGATGTAAGACAGTGTGGAATTACATTTACCTCTCTCTGAGAGTCAGTGCAGGGTTGTTGCTGAGGAAAGAGAGCTGCTGCTCCAGGCTACAGACACGAAAGGCCAGGTAACACGACGACAGGATGAGCAGGATAATGCTATGGGACAGAAGTCAGACTTACATAAACAGCTTGCTTTTCAAATGGAAATAGAAGACCAGAACACTGTAACTATACGTGACCCGCATGAAACTAATTAGAGTGATGAGATCACAGAGAGCCTGTACGCATGTTCAGCTGGACAATAGATGGCAGTGTTGTGAGTTTCTTTGTGATTTAGGAAAATAAAAAATACATATAACCTTGGACTCATTGCTCAAAGAAAGAAAATAAAAACTGGCACTGGCACTGCATGATATGAATGGCCGGTTTACATGCATGGGAGTTTACTTGTCCAGTGAGTTTATCCCTGCTGCACCACATAATCTACACAAAACAGGATGCATGATGATGGGGACGGATTACTGGAACAGGTGGACTGGCAAGCAAATGCATGTTTGTGCATCCGAGTAATGAGAAAATCTCCCCTGCCTTGGGATTTGGTCTATTTATAAAGCTTAGAAAAAAGTTAAGCTTTACTGAAGTACGATTAAATGCACATACTTTTTCCACAAATGGTTTTTGGTCTTTGATTCTGAATTGAAGAATTTCAACAAAGTACCTGTACTTCAAATTAAAAGTGATACAAGTCATTTTTTGATCCACTGAATTTCTATAGGTGTCTTGAAACAACACACCAGTCTCTGTGACTACATATATGTGCAAGTAAGAAAGCAAGCATGGACACAGAGCAAGGATGTCCAGCCAAACTCACAGCAGGATGAAGAATTTCAGTAGTTGGTACTCCATCTGGCCCAGTTCTGGTATCGTCTCTGTTAGGAGGATCTTCTTGGTTTCCAAACTTTGATCTGAAATTGACAGAGCAATATCACAAGATGAGGAAATGCACAACACAATGATGTAAGTCATGTAGTGTGACTTAAAGGGGATCTATTATTATTATTATTATTATTATTATTTTATAAGGTGTTTGAACACAGTTGGGTGGCCGCAGTGTGTAAAAACAACCAGCCTATAAAGGAAAAAATCCACCCACTCATTTTTTTTTTTATAATTCCAATAAATCATAAAAACTCTCTCTAAACATGCCATTACAGATCCCGCCCATTTGTGACTATATATGTTTAGGGATCAATACCAATGCTTTGTGCGCGAATGTCAGCTCCAGACAAAATAAGTATCATATGTTTGTTTTCCAAATTGCCTTTCTGAAAGCTACCATTAGATGTGTTTCCTTTACCCTTCAAATTGTGCAAATTGCGAATTGAAAATACACCTAATGGAAACACGTGAATTTCACTAAAACTCCTATATATCGCAAAAAAAATTCACACTTGCATGAGGTGATTTTTTAGGCATTTTGCAAAAGGAACATTTTGCAAAACTGCAATGGAAATGGCTTTTTTGCATATACAGTTTACCTTGTTTACATAAAAGTCAAATGATCATTCTTCAATGTACTACAACCTCAAAAAAACACCTCATATGTGTTTTTTTTGTCACACCATAGGATGTTTCAGCCTTTTGTGTCAAAAAATGACCTTGCTATTCCAAGCTAACCTGTCATTAGTGGTTTGCAAGACACATTTGCAGAATTTTCCATGATTATGTAGTTTAACATACAGTTTTTATTTAAAAAATATAATTTAGGGGTGTCACACCAAAGGACAACAAAACGTTGTAACACTTTTGTAGTGGTTTTTCGTCACTAACACGACAATGAATGGGGTCCTTCAACTAATAAAAGCTTTTTCTGAGATTGGCCGATTTAAAATCAGGATATGGTGTCACACCAGAGGACATGGTTATCAGAGACAAAATGTGTCAAGTTCCTACACTTTCAGAAATATATGGTTGAAAAAAATCATTGCCATTTGCTAAAACAGACACTTGTACAATTATGCCGGAGGTATTTATTATCATTTTTATGCTTTTCTTTTTAATTTATAAAAGTTGTAATTTATTAAACCATGATTGAGACAGTCATACCACAGGACAATTTTGACATTTGGCTCAAAAGGAAACAATCGAATAACACTGCAGCTTTTATAACAACAGTTCCATGTAGGACAAAGAAATGTTTAATGATTTACAGCATTTTACATACAACAATATTAATTATATTCATTTTTATCTTGCAGGACAGTGAAAATGCCATGTCACGTCAACAAACCAAAGATAGATGCTTACATCTATCCATGCCTACATAGATGCTGCCGTCACGTGCTACCAGAATGATTGTAAATAGGAATGTGGTAGTTAAAAACTGCATATGAAAGCAGTGTGAAGTCGACCGCTTGAATTTTTTGAGCTTATAATCACAAGTGGGACTTATAAAGTTTGCGATAGCATGCAATGGCACCATGAGACCAGTTATGTTGTTATTTTTATCATACCGTGCTCCCAGTTTGTGTAATACATAAACGTGCATTTATTATGCACAGTACAATCAGACTGACTTTTAAACCGATTCCAGTTTGAACATATAAGGCTGAAAACTGCTACTGAGAGTTTCTGATCCTTTTAGTGTGTGAGATTGTCCTGTTTTGTTTTTGCCAGCTCTTGAAGCTCCACCCTCTTCAGAAAAGGGAGCTGGAAGCACCAGCTCATTTGCATTTAAAGGGCAAACACAAAAATCTTGTGTTTTGGCTCTTACCCTAAAAGTGACAATTTTAAACGAGGCTATAAAATTTTTCTAGAGCTAAAACTAGATAAAAATAGGCTGCCTTTAAATAAGTTTAAAATAAAAAACTATATTACTGTAATGTCAACAACTCAACCCCTCACTTAGAAATGGCTTTTAACATTCTAAAAACAAACATTCAAAAGTATTACATCTATTAATCTTAGCAGAGGCTGGTTTTTAATGTTTTATCTCTACTTTCTAAAATCTCCTTCCGGGCTTAATCTCGTATTGCATAATGGATCCGAGCAAACAAGACCGTTCCTGCGTCATATCCACACACACACACCGAGAGAACCAAGAGCTCACAACATGAGCAGACATATGACGTCAAAGTGAGGTGATCAGCTTGCTCCCGAACAGAATGAAATCATTTAATGGACATTTTTTCATTCCATCCCAGAAAAAAAATTGATGAAAAGGGGACATTACCTGACATTAATTTCTCTGGTCTGAAAAATTAATCCGCTCATGGCTAATGCATTTCCCTCTCCTGAAATTCACCTGACTTTACCTTCAGCAGCACAGAACAGCACAAAAATGACTTGATAATGTGCAAAGCTGGGGGGATTTTTTTCCCTCATCAGTTAGCAGTATATTATATTCTTGTCATAACTCATTACATTACATGTTTATTTCAGTAAGTTCCATATATAATTATTAGTAGTAGCATGTCAGTAAATGTCTATGACTTTTCCATGACCTTGCCAGTTGTTTATAATTATGTGAGTTTTAATGCTGAAGCCAAAACTGCCTGTGTTAGGTACCCTTTAAACCACTTCATAATCATTTCTGAGGTCAAAATTCATCTTTTGAACAAACAGATTTATACAACAGACCAAGACTAAATTTATTTCACTGCTTACTTTTTAATTGCAGTAAGATTATACTCATGTCCTCCAAATCACAGTTTTAAAATTCCTTTATTTATTTTCAATTACTGTGGGAACCCTGTATGGTGTAAACTCAGTAAGGAGTTATTTCCAAAAAATCTGATTACAGAACATGCAAAACTTTCAAAATACATTTTAAATATGCAATACTGAACATTTCAAAACTTCTAACCCCTCGTTACCCCTATCAAAAAGGCACCATGTGTGTGGTAGTACTATACTAGGATAGATTTTGATAACTTCTAGGTAAAAAACATAAAACCATGGTCCAAAATATAGTATTGCTATGGCACCATTTCCAAAAAATATCTAAATACCTTTTTTGGTCAATCACTCACCCTCCAGAGGCTTGTCTGTCTGGAAGGGGGCGTCTACAGCACTCAGGCTGCCGCTGGAGTTTCCCAGTAAGTCAGGTAGAGAAGAAGCTACAGATGCCACCGACGGCTTCCTCCTCCAGTTCAGCACTGGAGGAAATTCGTCTGGTACAGGGAAAACTTCAGGGACAGGGAACTCATCCTACACCAGCACATGGAAATACAGGTCACACTAGGATTCACTAAGCATGAATTGTACAGCTTGTTTAGATTGGATGGTAATATTGTGAATGAAAATTGACCAAATGGGAGAGTTCACAGTCTAGACTGCCAAACCTACCAGAGATAAAGCATTGGGCTCCTCCATGTACTGCTTGAGGCTTAGGATCTTCTTTCCATTGACCTGTATGACAGACAGCAGCATGATAATCACCCATTTGTCATTAGGCCAACACTGTTTACATGTTTTTGACATAATAGCTCACAGGCACTGACTAAACTCTCACCTGTAAATGTGTGCAGATGCGTCGCAACACATCATAGACGCTATCTCTGGACAGTAGAGACACAAACACGTACTGTGGGTGGAAAGGACAAAAACATAATTAATCATAATTAAAGCGTAGAAGTGTAAATAGAGACCATAATATATAGTGGATGTGGGATGTCCACTTACATTCCTGCTGGAAAACCCAGCTATAGATAGTAGCTGTGTTATTAAACATGTTGTTGGTTTCAAACTAGTCCAAGCTGGTCTTTAGATGTTTAAAGCCAGTTTAGGTTGTTCATGGTGGAACTAATGCTAGTAGAACCTTCAAAAAACAGCTATATGCTCCAAAAATACAGCTTCTTTATGATCTTAAGTTGGTTAAACCTGTTTTCTAAACTCTTTACCGTTTAGCTGGTTGGCCAACAACCTAAACCAGCTTGGACCACACTCTAAAAAAAAAATGTTTCCAAAAGGGGATTTTTGCAGTGACGTCACAGAAGAACCATTCTTTAACCGTTCTTTAAAAAAACCTTTTTTTTCTCAGCGTAAAGAATATTTTAATAATCTAAAGAACCTTTTTCTAATCTAAAAACACAGCTACCACCCAAACTGTTTTTAGCTGGATTTTGCAGCAGAGATAAGAGAATGTGTGCATGACCAGAGTACAAAGACAAACCACTTTGGTTTAATTTAACAATGTAGCCACATATAATCTCACTACCAGGAAAAGGATCATATTTTTAGGGAACACTGTGAGTGCATGAAAGCTGATCTCATGAGGGGTAGAGGCTTTATGGATTAGTACAAAAGAAATGCAACCTTCAAGTGGAGTCGGGAAAAATAATGAAATTATGTGCATATGAATGACTAAACAAATTCTCAAAGATACCCAAATTATACATGCATGTTCACATGAAAAATATTTGAAAGCATTTTTGCAAAGAGCAGTGGTAGGAGTGGAAGTTTTGCTTCCATTAAAAGCAGTTAGCTTCATGTAAATAAATTCATTATTTGGGAGATGCCATGTATAAATAAAGTTTATACAGTGCACAGCATAAATTAGTTCACCCCCTCTAAAACTTCAATTGAGCAGTTACTCTTTACTTGCAAGACATATTAGGGTTTTTTGAATATATAATGTTCCAACAAGACTGCTTGATCAATTACCAAACAAGAATGTCAAAATTATTTAGCAAAATAAGATTTTCTTATCAAAGTGATAAAATGTTGTGTTGCAAAAATGAGTATACCCTCCTGAAAGTTACCAAAATAAAACTGAAAAAAGAAAACAAAAGTGTAGGTTTAAGGCTATTTTTGATCAGTAGGTAAGTATATTGAACCAAAACAGAGCCGGCAAAAGCTATGAAATGAATGACTGTTTATCTCACAGAGTACGACGGAGCCGTACGGAGCCGGAACTGTAGCATTTAACCTCTTCCAAGGCCCATATTTACAAAATATAAACTTCTGGGAATCCATACTCTGGTCTTAAGAGACCAAGTCAATTATTTCGGATCCAAAAGCATCTAAAATGTTCTGGTGTTGCTAGAGGAAGAGTACAGTGAGAAGTGCTTGGTACCCACAGTGACGTTCAGTGGTAGTAAAGCTTTTATATTGGGATGTATGAGTGCTGAAGGTGTGAGGAAGTTGTGCTTTATCAATGCTGTTATTAATTCACACACCACTGTGTGATGTAATACAAAAAACTGAAAACTTTTTATTAAGAATATGTTTAATACATTTCAATTTTGCCGTCTTTCCATAAATTATTTTAGTAATCATTAAGAAAATACATCTTTTATATTTATTCAGAGGGGGTGTACTCATTTATGCTGTGCACTGTAGGTTTCGTAAAAGAGATGCAAGTCTGTTCAATTGTTTATATACCTGCATAAAAAATTGCCACCATTTAAACTTTATGATTTAGCTATTTCCGTATTTAGTATCCAACTTAAATGCATAGTAGTAGCGGCAATAACAACTGCCTAACTAGGATTTTCCCAGGTGCACTTCAAAGCAGCATTATTCATTATTCACAATGGGCGTTCTGTTCTGCTTTCACTGTACAGGAAGTAAATGACTGCCTTAAAGAAATATAGAATTACTAACAATTCACAGGCATTAATCCTCAAAGCAATGTCTAATAATACTGCTTTCAACTGCTGTTCAGTAATATGAGCCAACTGAAGCCCGAAAAGAATTCGATGCTAAGTCGACTGACCCACATCAAATGGCAATACATTTCCTGTAGAGATTAATGAGATTAAATGGAAAACAAATCAAGTCTGCAATAACAAGACAGACATTTCAATATGACCTTAAACATTTTTCATTAAATTCTTTCAAGACCAAATTCTCTGAGCTATGCTAGCCATATCTATAGTTGTATACTCTTGCTATAGCACATGTCTTATTTATGTCTACTTTTATTTATCTGAATTTTAGAAGAAACATCTGAGATAAACATTGCCCTCTGGAAATTGTACTTTTCCACTTTTTCTAGATACCAATCGGATGAAAATAAGAGCCACTGTGACTTTTACTTCTTCTGAGAAATAGACCCAAGTAATCTTACACTTGTCCTAGAGTTTCAGAAGAGATATCAAATACGTCACATGCTCAGATTTGCCAAGATCCCAGAGTCTGCAATCAAGCCTCAGAGATTTAAACAGGAACTCAAATGTTTCTCATCTAAATGATACAAAAGTCCATTTCTATTTATCTCCAAGACCTTTTAGAAGAAACGCCTTCAAGAGACATAAACAAAATTGAATCTCCAGTAAAGGATTAGTTCACTTCCAGAATAAAAATTTCCTTGTGATTTACTTACCCCCGTGTTGTCCAAAATGTTCATGTCTTTCTTTCTTTAGTGGAAAAGAAATTAAGGCTTTTGAAGAAAACATTCCAGGATTTTTCTCCATGTAGTGGACTTCAGTGGGAGCCAGTGTGTTAAAGGTCCAAACTGCAGTTTCAGTGCAGCTTCAAAGGGCTCTACACCGAAATGATCGGTCATTCGGTCAAAAATAAATAAATAAATACATATTTCTATACTTTTTAACCACAAATGCTCATCTTGCACTAGATTGACTTTATACATTACGTAGTCATGTTGGAAATGTCATGCATGGTGTAGGCGGAAATACCGACCCAGTGTTTACAAAGCAAGCGTGCACAGAAAGTCAAATGCCATTTTCAAAAAAAGGTAAAACAATAATATTAAGGCTGCAACGATTCCTCGATTCTATTCGAGTACTTGATTTTTTAAAAATCTTTGATTGCATTTTGCCGAGTGTCGAGTATTTCGGCAAAATACCGGAAGTGGCGCATTCAACATATTAAACCCATTCAAAAATCATAATAAAGCATAATGCTATTAAGAATTCACAAATGCTACGATTCAGTTAAATAGATATATGCCATGCAGGTTTAATATATGCACTTTAATTATATACATGCGTGTAGGTTACATACATGCATCTCAGAGCGGCTCCGTTCACAGTAAATGCTGCTACACAAACCGTTATCATTTATATGTGTGGAGCGTCTCAGACTCTATCTCTGCATATTGCTATGAATTTGGGTTTATTAAAACGTTCATCTGGGAACGCAACGTGCGTTATTTCATCAGATTTGTAAGGCAAATCATTTATAAACTTAGCAAACACAGGAGAATACATTATTATCTTTATAAATATGCTAACTGTTCATCGCTATTTCAAAATAAAAGTTTAAACTCTCACTCTGAGTTTACACGTTTTGATATCCACATTTCTATCATAAAGAAATGGCCAAATATTAAAGATTAAGTGGACATCTGAGATAAATGTTGAGTTAATATTAAACAATGACTAGATCACGCAGTAAAGTGTAAAAACAATCGTCAGGCCATTGGCGCCCTCTGCAGGCATTTGGTATAATGCGTAATGTACATTAGCTGTATTGTTTATAATACATGATGTATTTTAAGTTTTATTCAATAAAACCATATGGTTACTTGCTTTTGATACTTTATTTGAACTAATTATTATTGCCTCATTGCTATTATATATATATTTTAAGTAATTTTCAAGGCTATTGTTCACTTAGGTCTACACAGATGAAGAGGTAACCATGCGTGACCTTTTAAATGTGTTTACATAATGTGTGATGTTGTGGACACACATTGCAGAGCTAGTTTAAGACAAGCATATGTGATTAAAAAGTACAACAATAATTATTATTATTATTATTATTTATTTTTTTATTTTTTTTTAGAAAATGGCCAATTGTTCCTCTAGATATGACCTTTATTTCTCGGCTGGGATCATGTAGAGCCCTTTGAAGCTGCATTAAAACTGCCATTTGGACCTTCAAACAATTGGCACCCATTTAAATCTACTATAAGAAGAAAAATCCTACAATGTTTTCCTCAAAAACCTTAAATTCTTTTAGCTGAAGAAAGACATGAACATCTTGGATGACACAGGGGTGAGTAACTTATTAGGAAATTCTTATTCTGGAAGTGAAGTAACTCTTTCAGTTTCCTGAGCTGTGAAAGATCAACCTCATAATTCATAAAGACCATATTATCTGATAACAAATCAATTTTTTGTACTGGCCAATTGCCAGACTACTGAATAATAGTCTTCCTTTCTCAACCGGTTTTACTTCGCTGACAAGAATCAATTAAACAAAAAGGAATAAATGCTGACAGGTGTGAGATATGCTGACTGAAGACAGATTCATACTGTGACCTGCAGTCTCAGTGTTGCATCCATTTGCATTTTCACTGTTTTGCAGCAGTGCCACAGCATATGCTGACTAAGCTTTGTATTTCAATCTGCCGGTCGATGACCTGGAACCCAGTGGAAACGCACCTTCTGACTGCTGTCTGTGGTGATAGCCAAGCCATTAGGAACCAGACCTGCTGTCTTATGTTTCTTCACCAACCGCACGGACGCAACAGGAATGGCCACCTGAGAGGCAAGAGAAAGTGGTAGAAAAAAAAGGAAAAAGTTCCTTGTTTCAAAGTGCATCTTTGCTTACGAATTCTTGCACACAACATTTTCCCTCTCAAGTATGGAAACTGGACCAGCTAAATCTAATTACTAAATAACGTGGTGCACAAAAGAAACTATATAACATTACGTTTAATTCAGCACAACAAACCGCAACATGGCGTGCAGCCAAAAGTACACAAAACACCAGTCATTCTATGCCATCATTCCTTGCTAATTTGTTAATTCGTTCTATACGATCATTCCTTTCAAGTTTATGATGCTAAAATTGTACTACCTTATTAACCAGTGTGTTTTGTGTTGTTTTTTGGGTCGTTCAGACATTTTTGCACTAATCTAAAACCCTGTGACATTCAAATCCACATTATTTTGAATGTAACAGGCACAAAACTTTTAGATTTTTATATTTCTATTACAATATCTATATAATATTTGTATTAACAATATTAAACATTCAAAGGGTTTTGTAATCATTAGTGTAAATATATTGTATAATAATTATATACTGCAGTTATACAGTAACCTGATTTATTAGAAAGTACACTGAAATTGATACTTTCACAATGTACTCAGCTATTTATATGCAGGCCTTGATACTTTAAGTACTGTGGGAAAATATAATCTGACATGACGTTCAGTTTTCAAATCAAATGATAAAAACTGCACTACTTTCTAACACAAATGGCACTGATTTTTGAGAATGAACTTCCTGATCATGTCCATAGTTGAATATGTGATGCTCA